>NC_138733.1:20746115-20926762 GCF_965113295.1 Leuciscus leuciscus
AAACAACTCGAACAAACGAGACTTCACCAGTGAGATTTCAGCTCGTGAGCACAGTAAACAAACACTGTTTCCCAGTAACTACAACTGCACTTAAATCAAATGAGAAAAAGATACAAAACACTTATAGTTTCTGTCACCTCCTGTTGCTTGACTGCTTCTTTCTAATAAGCGCTACAAAACACACTGTATAAATAGCGCGAGCTGGCTTAGGCCAAGACTCACTAGTTTACCACGTGACTAAGCGCGAACAAACGAGACTTCACCAACGAGATTTCAGCTCATGAGCTCAGCAAACAAACACTGTTTCCTAGTAACTACAACTGCACTTAAATCAAATGAGAAAAAGTTACAAAACACTTACAGTTGCTGTCACCTCCTGTTGCTTGACTGCTTCTTTCTGCAAACACATTGCCTTAAACTTGTGCAATTGGTTGAGCCACTGTTGCTGGGTCAGGCTGATTGATGCATAAACAAACAGAATATTTTGATAACGTCACATTGTTTATACATTTCATCTTTACACATTTAGCTATGATTAGAGAAGGACTCATTCTCATCACTTTGTATCTGTGCCAGATAATTCATTGATTTCACTAATTGCTTGAAACTCCACACTAAAAAGTGCAACTGCGTGTACATTTCTCTCTTATTACTTGAGAAACATCTCACTGCGTTTTCTTTTTCCCATTGCTTATACAGCCATTTAAGGTGTTGATTGCCAAGCTATTTTCATCTCTTTTCCTCTAGAATTATGTGACCTTGTTGTCATCCCACCTACATAATGGAAAAAATAAGCCAGTTTTAAGTGAATATTCACCTCCAGTGGTGGCACTTGGGCAGGGGCTTTCCGGGGCTATAGCTCCATCAGAAATTTACATAGCACCGGCACAGTCCCCACGAGGATTTCCAAATGATTTTCCAGTTTTTTAACTCTCAATGCCATTTTCATAAAAAAAGAAAAGAAAATGTGCACATGCATAATGTGCCTATGTATAAACCATTATCTTGATGGGAGAGTCAATTAAGATGAACTCAGGTATGTATTTCATTAGCAATTATTGATTGCATTAGCAATCATTTTATATTCATCATTAACAGCCATTCGTCAGTCGTCAGGTTTCAATAAATCATTATTGATTTAAAGAACTGATATGGTAATAATAAAGAGGTGTTCAGTGAAATTGATTAAAAAAAACATTACATAAATACAATGTGATCCTGTATAGTCATTGATGCATTTAACATTTTTGGTGGCTATTTTTATCCCCTTATCTTTTCTTCACAACATTCCTGTTTTGGCATTTCTTTTTAGAAGCTGTGTTGTATCTAAAAAGTGCTAGGTGACTGAAACGGCATGTTGTATATTTATCAACTAACCCCCAACAAAAAAAATCCTGTAGCCGCCACTAACATTAGTTTTTATATAATGTTTTAAATCACAGTGTAAAGGATATAAAAGGATACATACATTTGAAACATTTCTAACTATCTTCTGTGATCTGCAGAAGAAAGTTACAGGTTTGGTATGTACCAAAATGAAATGATGACAGAATTGTCATTTGTGGTTGAACTTCCTCTTTAATAAAGAATGTGTTAAATCCGGAGAGAAATTACTGTTGTACGTTTGACATATTTCAGCTACACATTTTCTGTCAGTTGTAACATTGAAGTTGTGATTTAAATATCAACCATGTGGCCATTTCATGAGGAATGAAGCAGCTGACATTCAGATGGATGGAGTTATCTGCTTCAACAGTTTGTAGATTTCTGCTTTTGTATTATTCATTCTCGGCTCTTCGGCCAAACGCTTGGCTTATTATGGTTAGCATCTCCGTGCTGCCTGAGCGATTTAGTCTTTTTAACTGTGCTGTCTCCCCTTCATGCTGACTCATCAGTGCAGTGATAACGCATCCCAAGTCTGGATGGTTCTTGCCTAAATGACCCCACAGATATTCCCTAGCATGTGCAGAATCCATCAATGCAATCCATGGGTTGATATGGTGATATGGATTGGATGCTTAAAAAGCATCGTGAGCAGTTAGAGGGTCAAAATTCAAGTAGCTATCCACTGGAGTGAGGGGGATCCATAAGTCGTCTCCAGAACCATGGGTGGCACATGGATATTGACCGAGGGTCGATACTCTCAACTGCTCTGGATTAAGTGGGTCCACTGTACAGTTCAATAAATATAGTTTGGTCTCCAGCCTGTCTGAGCTGATAGCTTAGATTGATTTGGATGCATTTGTCAACCTGGACAGTTAAACACCCAGAAGTCTGTTGGCAGGGTCCCTTCAAAATGTCAGTTTAACAAAGTGCTTTGCTTAAGGAGATTTTTTTAGGACTTTGGAATTCTCAAGGTCTAAGTGTTTATGTCTTTTGATTAGATGTGAAATGGTGGTCATAATTGGGTCAATGAAAAGAGTGTCCATGATAAAGAAAAGGAAATCGTTTAAAAATAAATGTCCCATGTTCTTAGAAATGTACTCTTTGTATTCATGTTGGAATCATATGGGTTTGAACCTCTACATTTAAAAAGTTTAAATCTAATGATACTGTAAATGACCATATGATATTTTAGAGTGTAAAAGATTATGCCATACAACTGCCATACATTTTTATTATGATACCAGAACTTAATCACCCAGCGCTGTTTCTTTTAGCTTAAAATACTCTTTTTCAATAAACTTGAAGATCTGGCTGGATTTTGGATATTGCAGTGAAATTGTGCTCAGTATTAGGTCGAGAATGTACTTTGGAGTGAATTTCATAGTGTTTCTCAATTTGGTCCTCATCCTCCAGATGTAAGATGCAAATCCTTAAATATTCACATCTTTTTTTTTCTTTTTCTTTTTTTTTGATGTTGAGTGGAATTATTGCGATCTCTGATCAAAGCTGCTCTCAGTGGTGTACATCTGAGATTTTGAGCCAATTCACCTCACACATCAGTGTTTGAAGTATCATTCTCCTCAATAGCATGGATCAATAACTTCAGACAGCACAATTTCATCTGCCCTCCTCCACAGCTCACTTATAGGGCTAATGGTCAAGCTTTATTAATAGCCTGTCACTTGTTTTCATGAGCCCTGTCCTCTATACTGACACAGTTTGTAGCGTTGCCTGTACCGGACGCTGCTCGTGCCCACAAGACTGATGTTATTTTATAAGAGTGGATGTGTAGAAATAAGATCTCATTGTTTTTCAGAGGATTTCCTCTCTTCCCATTTCCAGTAATCTTATCCCTTGCAGAGGGATACTTCAATGTGGCTTAATCTTTTGTAGATTTAAGACATAAAAGTAAAGGCCTTAACTAGCCAGGAGAGATTTGTGCTAAACTCATTTAAATTTGAATAGTGTGGTTTAGCTGGAATGAGGTTATAACAAGGCCACCCTCCTAATTTTCCCCGTTCCCCTCAAAGCCGCCAGGAGCCTTTCGCTGTTTCATGAAGGGGAACACAATGAATGAATGTACAATAATATAGTTGAAAGGGTTTTATGACTGCTATCATTCACAAAACGTATCCATGAAATAAGTCAAATCTTCCCAAATGTAAACGCAAATTATCTTCTAATGACACAAAAATCAAACGGTCTATGTCTCTAAACCAGAATTGCAGTACTTAATCCTAGCAGTAGTGATTCGCAAATTCAATTTTTTATACAACAGCAGAACATACTTCGCTGACACAGTTTTATTTAAATAAGTTAAATTAAATTAAGTTAAATATGAACAATTAAATATCAAATTAAATCAATGTAGCCCCATGTTTCTCTTGTAAATAAACATAGCTTCATGTTTTTCATTTATTCCATTTTAATCCAATTTATAAAACAAGCACGTTCTGAGCAATAGGACGATTAAAAACAAAAGAATAAATGTGGCTAAAAGCAGTATCAAGTTACAGCAAACCATCAGAAATAATTATTTAAAAATTACATACGATATGAAACAGCTTAAATGATTGTTTTACAAAAACCTTAAAACATAGGGTTACATAACACAACACAAATTCATTATTTTCAACTGTCATTGTTGAAAATATTGGTTGGATGTTGCTTGTGTTTTTTATAGGTTGTGCGCTCGACTCACTGGTGCACTCAATAGCAATATTTGGAATTGCACCACTATATAATACTGTGTATACTGAACATGTCCATTCTCTGTACAGTATGTATGTAATGTAATGACCTTCCATATTTAAGTATACAACAAAGATTACTTTATTGAATACTGCAGTATCACACTATGATTGGATGACATTTCAGTTTGAAATCTTTATAATCAACTATTGTCTGTTGTTCCACTCACTAAGATTTTTAGTACATATTTATTTAATGTAAAATATACAGTGTGTACTGCAAAGTATTCAGTAAATAGTGAGCTAGTAACATAGCCAAAAAAATAACAACTAGCAAGTGCCATCTTCCAGTAGATTACCATAATAATACACATATAAAGACTGTTATTTTAGAATTTAAGAATTTAAGACCAAATAATGAATTTAAAGCAGATAAATTTGTCATTTGCCATTCTGCTCTTTAAACACTTTTGCTAGATTTTACTTCTATTTTCCTCCTTATTTTCAATGGAATGAAGCGTATAATCATAGCACAACAGCAAAAAAATGACAAAGTAGCACACTTGATCACAATCAATCCATTTAATCTGATTGCGTTTTTACCCAAATAAACTCTAATAATGAATGTGAGGCATGCCATTCTAATCTGATAAGGTAATGTGCATGGAACTGCATAGATCACATGCCAGCCATGAGACACCCTTGAGTGTTTATACCAATGTCATCTCCCATTGCTCTTGATGAATGCAGGGCGTCTGTTGTACAATAAGCTTCATGCATTAGAATGCAGGGGCACCTGAGTGCGGGAACTCAGTTAATTTATCAGCGTCCATCGGAATTAATTACAGATCCGGAGTGTGAAAGTCAGCCGTGCCTAATCACATGGGCGCAACGTCCCACAAGCGTCATTTATTTCAAGGCGCACCGCCCCGTGGCTTATTTGAAACCGGTGTTAGTGCACTGCCGTGCAGTTCTCCTCTTGACTAATTGTGTTTGTCCTGACGACGCGCTTTTCTGTCCTACCTGTTCTCTCTGACTGATTGGTTCTGTCTTTTTCGTCACAGATATCTGAGTAGAGTGGCGCGCTTCTTTGTGTCTTGCTTGAGATCAGCAAACAGTGTGCCTTATCTGCACTTTAGGTGGAAACTCTGTTTTCAGTAAACTGGAGTTGGTGTATTTTGTAAGCCCAAATACGTTGCTTTATCGAATATAACATTATTTCTGTCAGGACCACTATCATCAAAGATGATTGACAAATAGCATACAGTTTGGATTGGCTATATGGTTCTGTTCTGGCCAAGAACTTCCTACCCATCCATGCATGCAGTCTAACATGGATAAGAGCAAACCCCAATTAGGGCAAACAGAACAGAACCAACATAAATGTTTTACAGATATATTTATGTTCAATAATTTAATGTACAACATAGGGATGTAACGATACACTCATGTCACGATTCGATTCAAATCGCGATACTGACCTTGCGATACAATATCACAATATTTTAAGCCAAAATAAAGACAGGTTTTTTGTTATTATTACTTTATTATTATTATTAAAATAATATTGTTATCATTTTATTATCAGGACCCACAAATATTCCCCCTTTGAATTATTATACATTCAATATTATATATAGTAGAGTTGCGCCAATGCACAGGTTTATCCACTTTTAAAACTAAATTAAAAACCCATCTTTTTAGCCTAGCTTTTCTGCAGTCCCATAATTTGACTTGATTGATCTGATTTTACACCTTGTGCGCAGTGTATTTCTATGTTTTGTGTATGCATGATAACATTTTAAACCCTGTATGTTCTTTATGTTTTTGTGTTTATATTTCCCTTGTCTCTGCCTATCAAACTGTACAGTGTCCTTGGGTACCTTGAAAGGCGCTTTTCCAAATAAAATTTATTATTATTATTATTATTATTAGTAGTATAATGTAGTAATGACATTTTTTGGATCTTTAAAGTTTTAGAGGAATGACTTGTCTCTAAAAATATCTTCATTTGTGTTTGGAAGTTAAACGAAAATCTTTTTTAAGGTTTTAAACGATATGAGGGTGAGATAATGACAGGATTTAGATTTTTGGGTGATTTATACCTTATAAAGACAGTAAGCTATATATACTGTATATGCAAGGCTTCTTCTGGACCATTTTCCCTTTATTTCAATGCTCTCCACTTCTTTTTGCATTTTTTTATTTATTCTCTAGACCTGCACTGTTGTTTCCATGGTATCCAGCGTGTGTACTGATGTGTTTTTGTTAATAGATGGGAACAGATAGTGACAGACGGGCTGATGATGATTTCTCATAACAAAGGGTCACTCTTGTCTTACGGTCCGTTATCATCCAGTTTACACACCCCCAGTCCTTATTTTCTTCTCTCAGTTTACAGTGTATTTTAATTCCTCCTTCATCCACTCAAAATACTGAAGGTATTCAATCTGTATCCTCCGACCAGGGCCTCAAATAGAAAGTGTATGCAAACAGCACCATTTTAGCTGCAGCCATCTTGTTGGGCTCATTTTATTTTCTCCTTCATTCAGTATACGCCTCCATGTGGAGAATGAAAAGGGCCATGGAATGAAAGTCAGGCAATAGTGAGCAGCACTGCCTTCCAGCAAATTCTTCCCAACGCCTATTAAAACCTTTCTGGCTTGGTAGATTGCGTACATGAGGTTAAAATTGGAAATGCATTACATTGAACGGAGGGCGGGGGGGGGGTCGAGGAATGAAACTGGGAATGGCACTGGAGAATTGGTTTGAAAGGGCGCTATCTGCTTGCTTGGGCCCCTTAAAGAATTTAATTGGCACTCACCTGTCGATAAATGCAAAAAGGCTGCATAACGAGGATTTTTTGATGAAAATTTGAAAGTGAAGTTAGATGTCTCTTTCGAACAAGGCTTGCATATTGGGTTACATATTGACCATAAGGAAGAATCCAGCATGTTCGTACACTTTCACTGTCAATATAGCCAACTGTGTGATTCATGTCCGGCTCTCCCACACACTTTTCATCAAAAACTGGCAATGTTTTTTTCTAAAGGGAGAACAAACTGACTAGGCTTCTTCAGTTAAGCGCATGGCCACGAACAGAGAGACTATTTAGATAGTACACTGAAGAAATGCTGTTAAGCTCCAAAATGACAACAACAACAAAAACATGGTAAAAATATATTAAAAGTGATTCATGTGACTTTTGATATATTTCTTTGAATAAGGAACTTGACATTTTCTCAATATGTTCTTGGTTTTATTTGATTGTGATGTGTGTAGCGATGTCTAATGGGGGGGCACAACAAACTGAATTATTAATCCAGGACTGAATGTAGGCTAATTGTGAAATAACAATTTAACAGTGATAATAATGTAGCTATCATTAGCCTAAAGTTTAGCTAAAACTTCAGCCGGTAGGGTTGGGAAATAGCCAATTGCCAAATAAATCTGAATTTTTGGGCTAAATAGCGATGTAATCTGAGTATTTAATTATTATTTTTCTATAAAAAAAACTAAAAAAAAACTGTATTTAATTTGTTTAATATATATTTAATATCCTGGGCCCGGTTTCCCGATAACGCTCACTCTTAGCGTGCTAAGAAGACTCGAAAGATATATCTTACCAAATTTGTTTATGTTCCTAAGTGTGTTCCCCGAACTATACCTTAGAAAGCTGCTTAAGATATACCTTCTTACGTGCGACGTTACCCGGCGCTGTCCGTGGCGATGGTGCTGAATTGGTTGAAATCGATGGCTCGAGAATCCATTATTCTCTCGTGCAGGGGCTGTTTATGTGAGAAAGTGGTGTTCTTTATTAGAGAAGCACTTCAGAAATAGTTGAAATTGCATTTATTATGATTATTGGATATTATAAAAAATAATCCAAACTATAATAGCCTATAATAACCTAGCCTACATATTTTTTAATTGTAACATATATTGCTGCCACAATAACCTTTTCAAAAATGTACGTGCCTTCTTCTCTTTCCCATTTTTGTTCGCTGAGGTGGAGCTGCGATGAAATATTGTTCTTGGAAATACTTTCCAGCATTTCAGTAATAAAAGTTTACATCTTGCGCACGGTGCTCGGCAGTGATCAAAAAGGATTTAAACCGTGAATTTTGAATCTCTTGTTAACTCGGAGATGTGGATTCAGGCGGCAATTAAATTACCACACGACCTGTTTGTCAAAAAACAGAAGGTACTAATTTGGCCAGGGATTTTTATGCGGGTTGGGTGAGAAAAACACTGATATTATGGATTCGGACGGCATTAAAATCACCGACTTACCCCTGTAAATGTTTAAAATACGACGAGCCCATGAGAAACAATATTAGCGTCCGAATAGGACTTAACTGACAGTAGCCTATGCTTTCACTGGCCTTTAAAAGAGCGTTTTAATTAAATTAATAATATTGTATAATAATATAATAAAAAAAAATAATGACAATTTTATTCTTTGCATGAAAACACTTGAATTAGCCTAACTGAACACTGTCTGGGTGTATTAAAACTTCAGAATTATATTCATATAGACCTGCAACAGTGATAAGGTAAAGCTAAGAGTGGTCCAGACCAACCTTACGAAAGTGTGACTTACAAAAGATATACTTAGCGTACGAACGTTTCGGGAACCGTCCCATAAGGTTAAGAGAGAGGTTAAGGAATAGGTTAAGAACTACTTAGAGATAAGAACGCTTTGGGAAACCGGGCCCTGATCAATATTGTCCTACAAACAATGTTCATATTGAAGGTTATAAAAACAAACATAGTGTAACCTTGCTGTCTATCTGCAGTCTATCCAAAAAAGGGGTCAAAACACATTACATTCTAACATTGCAACATTACAATCTAAAAACAAAATAATGCTTTTTAAAGAAGTAGTTAAATTTACTAAACTTAAAAAAACTAAAACAAAACAAAAAACAAAGCTAATATCATAAAAATACACATGTAGGTTTGAAATTCTCTAGCACATTTATGTTCATCAACAACAACAAATATTCAACAACAAATATTTTAGCTAAATATATTTACAATTTAGTGCTAATGTATATTTTAGTCAGAATAATTGCGCTCCTATTCTATTGCGCTCCGTCTGTTCGGCACGCATGCACGCGGCGGCGCTTGTTCACGGAAGTTTAGAGTTCGCCCACTCATGACAGCAAACTGGAAATATTGACTTTCTATCATTTACAGATGGAGAATATGTCCGTGAAATGTAAGTTATGCACTGAGGAACTTATTGGATGTCACTTTTAAATATTATAAATATTATTAGAGGTATATTTGTTTCCACCAATCGCTGCACAAGTGAAGTTTACGTATGATGACGAAAGCACGTCAGTGCGAGCCCTCCCGGAACCCATAGAGAATGCATTTCAGTGCCTTCAGTTCGAAAAAAAAAATCTTTGAATGTAAGTCTATGGGAACACTCTGGGCGATTTTCGGCCATAGTGAAATCGCCCAAAAAGAGGCGGTACTCCACAGAACGGGACTTGGCGCTGATTGGACTATATCCAGAGGCAGAACAACAGTGAGTGACTGCTAGCGTAACTCTGTGGTTGAATGAGATTGTGATTGAAAAAGTCCCTTTCACACTTTGGTGGTGCGTCGCCCGATCGCCTAATGAAGGAACCGCTGCTGGCTTGTTGAATTGCACTACTTGAAAAAATATGCATTGCATTAACCCTGCATGCACTTTTATGGGCTGAAATTCAACATGTTTGTATTGTATATTTGAGCTGTGAATATTTAAATTCAAAACATATCACACACGTTTTCATTAATAAAAATTCAATAATCCATATTCACCTTTCAGATTTCACTTCCAAAATATTCATCCTGTTTAAAAACCTATAATATTCGACAGGCAATTTTCGGTCCATTTTATTTCGCTTTACTTTCTCTACCATGAACGAGATTATAATGTTATTACCCGATGCTGATGTATAGATAAAATGTAGAATACTAGATATTGGAGCAGGCAAGCGGACTCAAAATATGAACGTAATACGCAAAGTTTAACGCTGAGTGATTCCCAATGAAACACTGGATATTCGAGATTCGCACATTTATGGCTCGTTTCCATCGAGCGGTACGGTACGAAATTATGGCAATTTACTGAAATTCCTGCCGTTCCAGGAAGTCAAATGTTGAATTTTCTGTCGAATTTGAACCACTAAATTTGTGGAAGCGAATTTGTAAAGCGAAATAAAATGGACCGAAAATTGCCTGTCGAATATTAGGTTGTATTTGTAAGCTAAATGAATATTGTGGAAGTGAAATCTGAAAGGTGAATATTGATTATTGAATTTTTATTAATGAAAACGTGTGAAATGTTTTGAATTGAAATATTCACAGTTTAAATACAACCATGTTGAATTTCAGCCCATAAAAATACAAGCCCTAAAAATACAATGCATTAAAAAATTTCAAGTATAGTGCAATTCAGCAAGCTTTTTGCAATTCTTTTCAATGAATTGGGTCAAAAAATCTGACTAAATGAGTCGTTCTTTTGTAAAGCATACTGATTCAGTCCGGTTGCGGTGGTAACCAGCTCACTGGATGGTAAGATTATCAGTGAAAACCTTATTTTTTGCACTGTCCATCACAAAAATCAATTGATTTCTGAAAACTTGGAATATATTGCATGAATCATAACTACTTTTAAGATAATTTTTATGGTGCTTTTAAAATAAAATAAAAAGTAACAACTTCAACTGCTTCAGTAACCAACTGTAGCATAATTTTTGTGAGGGTGAGTAAATAATGATTAATGATAGTGATCTTTTAATTTTTTTGGCGAGCTGTCCATTTAAGCATCATTTTGTTTTCCATCTCTCTCACTCTCTATTACGTTCACCACATTTGATCACTCTGTGTCCTCTGTCACAACACTTTTATTGTACTCCGATTACACATCTATTGCTTTAGCAAGGCTTTGCAATAGTCCTCCAAAGGGCTGAGAGGAACACAATTATCAAATTATGATAATGCACTCATAACACCACACAGGGGACGCGAAAGCACAGGCAAGCTCTAAAAGGTGCTCATGAACCATGCTCGACATTTATCTCGTGAAATACACCTGTGAGATGGTGCGAAAAAAGCAGGATGACGAGAATGGCTGTATAGCCTTCCACCTTTCCCGTCTGAGCCCGAAGGCTTTTACGTGCACGTCGTTCTCCTGAACATCAGGCCGCGTCTCTCCCCCCCGCCCTTCCTGAAGGTCGCTGGCCACCAAGGGCGAGTTCTCCCGTGCGTAATCCTTTCTGACACCGCTTCAGTGCTATTTTCACTCATAGAGAACGCCGCTGTCGACCCCACTTTGCTTTACCCTAAAATCATATACGACACCCGTTAAAGAGAGCTCTGGCTTTAAACGTGTTTTAAACGTGACTGCTGTTTGCGCTTCGGATCATGATTCATATGATGGATGTTGAATATTACAATATTTAAAATCTCTCTGGCTCATTTGATTGTTTAATGAACACATGTAGCAAGCAATGAGGGGATGAGGAGATCGAAGTGTTTTTTGGGTTAGTGACATGATGCTCATTTATTATCTAATAATTTATTCAGAAATGTATTAAAAATGCAGTTTGACTTGAAAACATTTTTGAGTTAAAATTAATTTTGATTTATTTTGTGGGTCAAAAACTTTGAGTTAAGCTTTATTTAAAAAATAAAATAAAAATTCTTCAAAAGAAGACCTTAAGTTTGGCATAATCATATTATTTCTTAGGAAAAACTAATCAGACATAATCAGCGCGTTTCAGATTTTCAAAGTAGTCGGTCACTGTTCTTTTCACACTGCACGACTATCTGGGGTATCGTTCAGTTGCTGGTGTGTTCACACTGCACGATGGATCGGCGACAGGAGGATTCACACTGCACGACCTACAAAAGAAACAGTCGCTGACAACTTCTGTCTGGTCCGCAAACTACGTTTTCGACCAAACACACGCGAGAAGTGATAAGGAAATAACGCAAGATCACGCGTGCGTGAGACTGAAATTGTTATTAAAAATATAGCCTGCAAGAAGCTTGCGATTCAAATTGTCTGTGCGCTGATTTGCAGCGAAAAGGAGAAGAAGAAAAAAAAACAGGTTATATGCAGAAAGGAAATGGTTGGGGAGACGAGGGGGGCAAGGACAGTGTGTTCTGCAAAGAGAGGTGGAGGTAAATAAATAATTTTGCAATGTGCTCCTGTTGCTTCTGGTTAAGCAAATGTTTGTGCTTTATTTCTGTTTGATATATTTTTAATTATATCTATTAAAATACTGATATTCTGGTCTATAACTCCTCCCCGAACATCCTGCTGTCCTGTTTCTTGCTCTCTCATTGGCTGTCGGTCATCGCCGATGTAATTTTCAGTCAGAACACATTCACACAGCAGGATTTTGAATCGCCGACAGGTCCAGATATTTAGCATGCCAAATATCTCGTCGGCGATTCTCTCAGATCGTGTCTTTGATAATTCACACTGCGTGATTGTCACTCACGTGTACGAGCACCGATTTGCCTATGATTTCGTGCATTTGTCAGCGATTTCCTGTCGGCGAGCGAAAATCGGGCTTGAAATTGTTCAGTGTAAACTCGGCATAACTCAGTGCATTAGTGGCTCTTTCCGCAAGTTACATTGACTAACTAACTAACTAACTAACTAACACCAGTAGGTAATTATATTTATAAGTCATAAATATAACTTATTATTTAATATATCAATATATTTCAATATATCATTATTTCAGTCAATAGCCCTGATTCATTCTGGAGCAAAACAAGTGACTTATGAATGAGTCATTGAATCATTCACTCAGCTGATTCAGTCAGGAAGTACTGCTTTGTTTTTGAACTATTTACGCTGGTGGAAACAAAGTTAAGCCAAAGACTTTCGATAGACAAAGATGGTGCACTCGTATGAGTGCTCAACATGCAATATGGCTGAATATATCTCGCCTTATGATTCTAAATAATAAGCTTGCCTTAAAAATAAGCTTTTTTAATGCAATTTGAGCTCAAGAAACAGCATTTATGGGATAGTTCATGCAATGTTTTGTTGCTGATTTTAAACATGTTATTTAAATGTGAGTTCAGTAAGTAGTCTTTAGGGCTTTTCACACTTGAAATAGTTAAGCCTGGGTCATTCTAAACCCCGGGTAAACTGAATGGCCGAGTGAACAGACTTTCTTTGAAAGGGACTTTGAACGGTTGTATAAAAACAATGTCACTCTCGAATGTGTGGTTGTGATTTGATTGTAGGCACGAGGCTCACAAAACTAACTTTTTTAAAAAATGATTAAGATGTGAACATTCATTAAACATTATCAGCTCTTCCGTACTATTAATAACAGATGAAGTATAGCATTATTTTTTCTGAAAAACGAAAACGTGTTCACTGTAGATATGACCTTGGCGAAAGTTGTCATTCCTTTAACAGATATGTGCTGTTCTGCCTAAATGAGAATTGATAGTTTACGAAGTCTCATGAAAGTACATAAATCTCGCGTCCAGCTCTGAAGGGTTCACTGCAGCTTCCAATTCCAGTCGTCACGCTCACCACTGACCCACTTGTCTGCTCTTTGATGATAGATTTATAGGGATGAGTTGGCAGGGGACATTGGGCGTCTGTCATATCAGCTCAGTGACTGACTCAGATCTGGTTTCATTAAATGGCTGTAATCTCTGCAGCCCATGAAGCAGCTGTGAGTTCTGGCTCTGCTCCATACCAGCTCCACCTTGTGCCACCGGGCCATGGCACTGACTCCTGCTGCAAGTCCCTATGCAGGACCAAATGCAGGGTAGTGAGAGGGAACACAAGAGAGATAGGCTGTATGGTAAATAGAATATACTGTATATACGTATATAGTGGGAGGGAATGAGATGGATTGAGTGAAAAAGAGGGAGAGAGCGCGGGGGCGTAATGTACCATATTTTTTGAAGGGGCACCACTGGCGCTCCTTTATATCAAATCAGACATGGCCAAAGGAATAATGAAAGAGTAATAGGACATTGTTTCATTATTAATTTTTTTCCGAAGGTGATTTTTTTTAGTTTTTTTTTTATAAAAGCTTATATAAATATATTCACACAAATAGTAGTGTTGTGGTAAATAAATATATTTTTTGATTCATATTTAACTTATTTATATGTAAACTATATATACACACACACCGACACACACTGTATAATAATATTAAGAATTTTTATTCCTTTTAAATAATGAGTCCCTTTTATGCATTTGTTTTTTTGTGAATGGTTTCTGTTTTGTATAATTTTCTGTGTTAATGCCCATAATATAACTAATCTTATTTACAAAGCATTTTATGCTTTATTTCAAATTCATTTGAAATTAATTTAAACTTAAACTTGACCAAATGTATAGTATAGTAAAAGTATAGTCCATTCATTTTCCATAAATTTGACTAATTCGGGTTGATTTGCGGTTTATTTCAAACATATAATAGATAAATAAGAAATGCTTCCTCCTTCAGACACCACTGGTGTCACTTTTGCATGGTGTTATTTTAGAATAATAACTTTACACACTATTTGAGTTTGTATTTTGTGATATTTGTTTTGTTTTAGCTCGTATTTTCTCTACTCTGAGAATGCGAAAAGTGTATGTATATATAATACTAATGCATTGGCAATGTGAAGCTATATTACCATGTCAATAAAGCTACTTCAAGTCTAGAGAGAGAAAGTGAGAGGTAGAACGACAGCGTGAGAGAGATATAGAAAGAGTAATATGAAGAGCGAGATGAGGGAGTCCATTACTCATCATCAGGCCTGCAGCCTCTCTTGCAGGTCTCTTTTGTAGCATTTTATTGTTGTGAGGGATTTGAAGTTTGTCCAGGGCGGCTGAGGCAGGGTTTTTAGATGTGGAGAGTGCAGTGCTGTGCGTTAGAAGCTTTTCAGGTGTGAGTGTGTTTGTGTCCATGTGTGTATGTGAGTTTTTTTGTGGTGATTTGGCCTCGGCAGGTCAGCTATCAGCTCTCTGCAGCCCTCTCAACTCCCTTTGATTTATTCTGTTGCGAGGGCTCTCCCCCTCTCTCGCCTCGCTCTGCCCCCGGACTCCCAGAGGTCACCTTTTGGAAGATTTCAGCCTCAATTTTCTGCACCCTTTAAAATGCACATCTAGGCATGTTCACTCAGCCACAGAGGGTGAATTGCTCAGTGAGAGGAAATTTAGACGAGAAGAAGCAAGCACAAAAAGAGAAATGGGACACATCGGTTCATTATTCAATCCATTTTACAAAACGAAACTCTTAGGCTTTTGATTAATGGAAACCAATGGAAAAGGATACAATGAAGACTGATGAGCTCTACATATTTGTATAAATCTGAATATTTCACTGAATACTGAAGACCGAATATCATGTAAGGGAACGTTAGAGACTGAATTCTGACTGAATGATGTATTTTATTTATTTTAAAGATACGTGACAAGCAAAAATTAGAAGTTAGTTTGGTACAATAAGCTGATTGAAACCATATAATAAGAAAAAGTAACAGAAAATGCTTTAAAAAAAAATCAATTAACAAAATAGTAAAATGTAAAATGAAGGGAAAAGGTTTAGGATTCTGCACTACTAGTTCATGTTTTTTGCAACATCTCACTCAAATTACTATGCTGATAATATAATTTGTAATGAAAAAAGTTGACTGATAAAAGAGACTGTGATATAGACTGTGTTTTTATACTGTACACTACCAGACAAAACTTTCGGGTCAGTAAGATTTTTTCATGTATGTATGTTTGATGTTTGTATAAATCTGCCTTGAAAAATTTTTTTTATGACAGCCAGATTTCAAATGTTTATATTTCAGCAACAAATTGGAGTAGAAATATAATCCTGTTATAAAACTATATTATGTGTCAGTTATTTGAGTGTTGATTATTAAATAAATTAGATTAATTGATTATAAAATAAACTTTATTTATATTTTTTCTGCTAAATGTTAACTTTGGTTTTGGTAAAAAATAACATAACATAAAAAACCTTTTTTGCTGGATTCTTTGATGAATAGAAAGAGCAGCATTTATTTGAAATTTACATTCCTGAATAAAAGTATTTATTTCTTACTGACCCTAAATTTTGATAGGTAGTACATACAGTAACATACACAGTGTAATATGTACATTAAGATAACATTTTGCTTAATACAAGGTGTTGCGAACACGGATAGTTCAGTGATAGTTTTATGAATTATTTTTGTTGGGTGGTGGTGAATTTGCACAGCTTGCCGACTGTTTTCTTGTATTAAATTCAACAGTATTGATTGCATTCCAGTGAAGTTTAGTGGGAATTGTCATGCCAGATTGGTAGCTTGTTTGGTAGGATCAATGTGAAATTTGTTTGGAGATTATATTTTGTTTTCTGAAGAGATAACAACAGTCCAACCAGGTATTGTTCATTGCAGACCACTTTTTTTCATCGATGTGTCTATTGGTCCTTCCTATTATCATCACGAAATCACGAAGCCCAGTCCAAACATCCACCACTCAATGTGAGATATATCTAGAGCTAATATTGTTAGGCCTAGAAAAGTTCAAGTCTTCTCCAATGATTGTGGAGGAAAATCTGCCCAAAAGGAGCTGGAAGTATTAGCTATTAACAGAAAAAGAAATATCTAAATTTACCTATTACCTATGAACCAACATTTATTAAAAACTTAATAAAATAAATAATTAATTGGGGAAAAAATAAAATAACTCTCACTTCATCCAGTGTGAGAGTAACATCAGTGACTGGCTACTTAAAACAAATTAAATTACAGATTTTTTCATCAAATTTGGCAAGAAGAGCAGATGACAGTGTTCTAGCTAGTGTCATTATTATAAATATTCCCTTTTCGCTCAGCCAGACAAACCTAATGGAGAAACAGAATCAATATTTCAGTGAAATGTCAGCTTTGACTTGTCTTTGTGAGATGCGGCTCTGACTATTTATCTTGAAGATTGCATAAACAAAAGAGGAGTGACTGATGTGTGTTGGATGTTCAATATGGATTTTAATAGCTTCTTAATGGAAACAAGAATAATCTTTAATTGATATGTTGGGAATAATGCAAGCAGCACATTTCAATGGATTTTCTTTGTGACTTTTGAAAATGACAGTCAGAATGTGCTTTATTTTTGACAGTTGTTCTTGACATGAAGCTGGGAAATACCACAATATTCAGATTGTTTTCTTTCATTCCCTTATTTCATGGCGAATGACAGGCAACACAGGCGTGAGCAGAAGGAAAAATGCTGACAAAAACATTCTGTCCTTGTGTTTATATCAGCTTAAACCAAATCACACTGTGGTTGTTTTGAATAAATGAAGCACCTGGAGCAAAACGATAAGAGGATGATTAATCTTCAGGGAAACTTTAGAGAAAAAAATATTTTTAAATGAAAGAAAAATTGCTGCGTGGAGTACTTTTCTTGCTGAGTAATGTCTCCGGAGACGACTTCAACAGCGGAATCGGAAATTCCCTCCGTCTTTAATTGAAAAGATCCTCAATGCTGAGCTCATAGTGTATCTAAGTGAACTCTGCCTTCATCTTTCTGTTTCTTAAATCATTATTCAACTTCCATAACAGACCACCCACCTTTTACACACCCTTTATTTATACTCTCTCCACCACCACACCCCCACCCCCATCACCCTGCCCTTGTTTTCATGTTGTCAAGATTTGCCTTCCTCTGCAATTTCCCTGCCGTTATTCAGCCGCGTCGCATAAAACCAATTTCTGGTGCGGCGTGCGGGGGGATTGTAGTGATAATGAAAAAGAGACTGGCTGAGGTGAATGTTAAAACGAGATAAGCGCAGACATGGAGATTGTGTGAATGCCCTGACGGTGGGAAGGCCAGCACCATTCCCCCCAGAAGACTTTTTGTTCCTCCCACATGTTGAGAACAACAGCAGGGTAATTGGATGCTGATAAAAGTGTGTGACATAAGTGTGTGTTGCACATATTACAAGCATGAAGAGACACGTAGTGGCAGCACTGGATGGTCAATACAATAGAAGCCTGTTATGGCCCGTATAGTTTTTCTTTTTTCATAGCAAAGAAACACATTAGGCGACCAAGCTGTATTGCACATTTTCATTTGAATTTGAGGCAATGTGGGTTATATTGCAGAGGTAGTGCTTAGTGGTTGCACTTTCATTGCTTGGGAGACTCAAAGTCGACATGAAATGAAAATTTTATTTTTTTATATGTTTTTGACCTTGTAATTATAATAACTTAATTTTTTTATTTTTTTTATACTAATTACTAGTTGGAAATCATGAGAATAATTACAGTTTTCTTATTCAATTGACAGCAGTTTTGAATATTTAAATGAATATTTTACCGAAAAAGTAAAAGTTCTGACATCGTACTCACATTTATGTTGTTCCAAACCTGTATGACTGTCTGTCTTCTGTGAAACACAAAACAAGATATTTTGAAGAGGAGTTTTAGTAGACATTGATTTCCATTGTCAATGGCAACAAAAACAAAATTGTTATGTTATGTTCCAAAAGTATTATGCTTTTATTTTCCACTGGGGAAAGATAAATGCACGGGTTAACATCTATTGATAGATTATTTAATTTATAACATATTGTCTTTATAATAAACTAACATTTACTGATTTTAGACAGTATAAATGTTAGAGGAGATGCATTTGAGATTACTGGGGTCTTTTACTTAGTAGAAAAATCTGAGATTTACTAGTAAGGTTAGATCCACTCACAATGTCACACTAATTGGTTAAAAGGTCAATTATCGAAATGAATCAAATCATCCAAGACTGAGATTTACAAAGTCTCTATTAAATCCTGTTTCTGTCTAGGAGAAATAATTGAGACATTAAAGCAGTGTTTCTCAACTGGTGGGTCGTGTAATGTGCAGTCAAAGAAGCAACAAAAAACATAATTCTATGTTTTTCTGATGCAAGACTTTTATTTTGAAAGTGACACTGAAAGTGATGTGACATGAAGGCCGAATAAGATAACCCATACTCGGAATTTGGCCCTGTGCATTTAACCCATCATAGTTAGTGCTCACACATTATGAGCAGTGAGTAGTGAACACACACACTGCAAACCGTGGACACACACACACACCCGAAGCAGTGCATGGGCAGCCATTTGCTGCGGTGCCCGGGAAGCGATTGGGGGTTAGGTGCCTTTGCTCAAGTCACCTAGTCGTGGGTATTGAGGGTGGATTAGAGCGCTGTTCGTTCACTCCCCTGCCAGTACATTTCCCTGCCAGTATTTAGAATCGAACCTGCAACCTTCGGGTTACAGGTCTGACTCTCTAACCATTAGGCCACGACTGCCCCAAAAGATTAGTGAAAGTGCAATTTGAGTAAAGAGTGCCTGAGAAAAACTTGCTATTCCGATTCAGTATTTGCGGTCAGCTGAGATGTTGTCAGGCTATTTGTCAGTGTCATTATTCTAACGTTATTTTCGTAACATGTTTGTAACTCTCACCTCAGAAAAGCGAACTTTCCTGTCCTGGCAGCCATTATCCACCTTATTTTTCAGGTAAGCGAGGGCACAGCTATTTGTAATTTTAATGTGTCTGGCTTCCGGTGTCATTTTCTTCCAGTTATTTTTAGCTGTACAAAACAGCTTGTTATGCTGCTTGATACTGCAAACTGATATTTCTTAAAATACTATTGTAATGTACTGTCTTAATTCTAAACACACTGGTTTGTAGCGCAAACAGTTTTACAGTTTACTGCACTTTGTATTCTTCTCATTATTTCCCACTATAGTAGCTAATGAATCGGAAGGTTCGCACATTCACAGAAAACACCTTACTTTTGCGTTGAAAAATAAGGTGGATAGCTACTGTGCTCCTACTCGTAGCTCACGCTCTTCAATTGCATGCTCAAATGCAGCGGCACACACCGTATATCACTTCATTATAAATTAATCGCAAAAGAAATTATGAGCATGCAATGTCGTGGTGATGTTGTCAATTACTAAGTTATGAAATTATCAGAAAGTACCAATAAATTACATAACTTGCACTTCGTGTGTAAGCTGGGAAGGATTTACATGCAGGTGTGATGTTCATTCTATTCACCAGGAGCAGTTTCCATGTTTCATTAACAGTTCATGTTAGTATTGTGTATTTACCGTGGTAGCTGTCGTTTCCGCAATACCAACATGCCACTATTTCACTTTTCATATTTTTAAATGACTGTGGTGTCTGATACCAACTTACTAACTTTATTGTATTAACAAAAAATTGTTTAGGACTGCTATTTAATAGCCTTACTTACTTTAAAGTGTTTATTCATCAGTATTAGTCATATTCTTACAATTGATGTGTATAAGGGATGGCACATGTGTGTGGGATATTTTTGTGAAATAAATTTGCTTGGTTTTTATTACAGTTTTTATTAGATATAGGTCAAATTCCTAAAAAATTGGGTCGCAGCTTAATGACCATGGGAATATGTGGATCCCATGGCCAAACCAGAACCACTGCATTAAAGAGATGTCATTTGTGACAATTCTTTCCTGCAGGTAATGAGAGAAATTCTGTGCTCGGTCTGTCCTTATACATCTTGTGAAGAATATCAGTATTCACAGGGCCTATTCATAGTGGATTATTCAGGTGCTCAAACAGAATGGAAAATAATGAGTGTCGCCTTTGTACGGCTTGACAAAAGTTTCAGCCTGTCAGTGAGCGTTAATCTCAGGGTTTCTCTTTATCTCGTCACCGGCTTCAGGTCTGCTGCAATACGGTGCTTCAGTGAGGAAGGTCAAGCAAATGACACGTGGAGGACATGTCTGATCATTTGTGGCATAATGGTACGCATGCCGGACGAGGCTCGTCTTCCTTGGGTAATGTACGAGGGGAGAGGTGAGTGAGATAAGGGCCGTCAGAGCCGGAGTCCACCTGCGGATTATCGCACGGCTGTCAGATGGATTGCCTAGGTTTGGCCCCTCCAGATGGCACAGATGGGTCTCTTCATCTCTCCTCTTCTACACTCCAGGCACTCCTTAATATAGCAACAGCTACCTGATCTTTCCCGGTGACCCTGTGTCTCTACTGCCCGTTTCAACTCATCCGCACCTGTAGCCCAGATCTGTACATCATTTCCTGTTTGCTCTTAATTACAGGCTCTAATTAGCAGCCCAAATACAAGTATATTCTCTTCCCAACGTGATTCTCAGCTCCAGAGGAATGGACCCTGCTAATTAGAGGAAATTTCCATCCTTCCTGTTATCCCAGAGAAATGGAACCACGGGAATAGAGGAGAAGAACGCAGCAGAGACAGAAAGAAAGAGCAGCACCACTGAGGGCTTTTGGGCTTTTTCTATTCTTATACAGCGACACAAGGGACTATTCGACTTTTACATGCCTCGGATTTGCATAAGAGAGAAACTCCCTGAGAATTCGTTGAATACACA
Organism: Leuciscus leuciscus; assembly: GCF_965113295.1. NCBI lineage: Eukaryota > Metazoa > Chordata > Actinopteri > Cypriniformes > Leuciscidae > Leuciscus > Leuciscus leuciscus. Next base: position 20,767,615 of record NC_138733.1, read on the forward strand.
AACACATCAATCAAATCCAAACAATCTACATCAAGTCAACTCAAGCTCTGCTGTTTTAAACTCTGATGGGTTCGTAATGGTACTAACTTGCCTGGTAATGGGAGAGAGAGACAGAGCGCAGTTGGTGACCACTCTATATCAGATCAGTATTGTCATCTGCTGTCCTTCATGTTGGGAGAGCTTTAGGCGTGTGTGACCCACATAAGCAGTGATGTGCATAGAAGTGAATTGCCATACACTGCACTGCAAAGAGACTTTCAGAGGAGAAACTCCTCACTGTGGCATTTGCTGTAACTTGGCATCTGTAGAGTGGCATCCTTTGTAGTTACACGCCTGGATGCGGAAAGTTGCAGTAAGTTTAACATAGTTGGAATTTATTTTGCATTGAAACGCTTGAGCGGTTGGCAAGTTTTAGAGTTTCAGTTTTTGGGGTTATTCCTCAAAATGGGTACTATTTGTGTCCTTAATGTCTACATTCATTTACTTATCATAGCTATTGGCAACTTCAAATTTAGACATTTTTCCAAAAACGCTTTTTTAAATGTTTTTAAAAGAAGTCTCCATTGCCCACCAAGGCTGCATTTATTTGATAAAAAAAATACTGTAAAATAATAATATTGTGAAATATTTGTATATACCACCTAGGGCTGGGCGGTAAATTGAGTTTGTACTATATATTTTTTATAACGATATAAGATGAGGCAAGACTGTTTATATCGTTATATAGTGGTTTGATATTATGAGCACATCTGAAAAATAGCGGAAGACACAGAGTGAGCTGCTTTGAGGAAAGGGCTTAATCCAATTTGTCCTAAACACGAGACATGCTCTATATTAAGGGCTTCAAAATAACTTGAATAACGTGAATAGTTTAACGTGGCTTACCCCGTCAGATGCTCTGACAGATAATTGTGCTGTTTAATGTGTGAGATGCGTTTTCCTCAGTGTATAACTTACATTTCACAGGTATATTCTTCATCTATAAATGTTAGAAAGTCATGCAAATATTTCCTTTTTGAGTCTCCACTAAACTTCACAGACTCGCATGTGCCCCAAGCAGACGGAACACAGTAATTCTAATTAAAATATAGATTTGACTAAAATACTGGTTTTAAACCAAGTTTGTGTTTTTAGATTGTAATTTTGTTACAATGTTAGAATGTAATGATTATTAGAATGTAGTCATTTTAACCCTTATTTGCACATAATCAATAGCATAGCCTACACGGTTAAATTCACTGTATTTGTTTTCATAGCCTTCAATATGAACATTGTTTGTAGAACAACACTGGGCAGGATATGATTTTTTATTTTTTTTTATTTTTTATAAATATAGGGGCTTTTTTAAATCCAAATAGAAAAAAGTAGAAAATATAGAGATATATACTGTATCTCTATTAATCCATATCGCCCAGGCCTGATATCATCTGCATATTTGCTAGACATGCAAATTTTGGTTCATGTATTTTTTACATAATATAATGAAGTTTATTTATTTATTTATGTAAAGCTGTAATTTTGTCTTTACTCTTTCTCTACATATGTATTATTACATTACATTAATCTTGATGTAATTTATCTTGACATTATTGCTTTTCACACTGTGCTTAACCCCAGGTTATCACCGTTCTTAACACCGCTGTTAACCCCGGGTAAAGGAACGTTTCACACTTGTAATTTAGAAGCGAGGGTAGCACTGCTTTTTCTTTGTGGTATTGAAACCCTGCTCTGGAGGAGAGTTAGCACCGCTTTTGCAGTGTTAACCCCGCATTGTGGTGTCAAATGTGTACTTCTTACCTTTATATTCCGAAATATCCATTCAGTATAAACTCGATAGTACAGTCGGAAATACAAGAATGCGCAATGCTAGAGCTTTTATGTAAACGGGTTCGATGCTGCGTTCATGAAATCAATGACATTGACACCGCAAATACGCAAATAAGAACGTTAACCCAGTGTGAAACCGGAAGCAAGATAACCCAGGATTCCCGGAATCAGTTTAGAATGACTCAGGGTTAACTATTTCAAGTGTGAAAATCCCTAATGTATTATCGAAAGACTTGAAGAAGGGGCGAGGAAGTTATTTGTCTTAAAAAAAATTCGAACTTCAAAAAAAAAAAAAAAATGGAAAAGGTACCAGTTTCATAGAATGACACTTGACCTGGTATCTGTCTGGTATTTATTTGTTAATCAGACATTTACTCTGTACCAGAGAGCGGTTATGTGTGTCAGATACAGAAAGAGAGGTCGTGAAAAAACAAAAAACAAAAAAAAAACAGTCCTCTCATTAGCTTTAAGGCAACAGAGATGATTAAAAAATCTCTGCTGGACTCATTGCTACTGAAAGAGCTGAGCACATGGACATCAATCCTCTTTCCTTCCCTCATTCTGTCCCTTAATCTTATCTCTCACTTTTCTCTCCTCTCATGTTTGTTTGTTTATGGGCTTTTGGCCAGTGGTGAGGAATCAGGATGACACAGATCATATTCAAACCCTGTTCATTTCTTTGCTTTGTTTCTCTCACTCAGATCTCATAAGGTGATTCATATCACCTGCAAATAACGCTTGTTTATTTATGAGGTGTCACCTCAGTTATTCTGAATTTTTTATTGCTGTAAACAGGAAATCAGATTCAGCACAGCACAGGACAGGAAGGCAGGAGAGCAGGAGCTCTTTTTTCAAACTCAGACATAGCTGGAGGGGGTTTTCTGCTAATTCTCTGTTAATGTGACACAGCATGTATCTCCAGATTAATTAACCATCCGCCTGCCCTCATAGTGCTGATACAGTGACTGTATCAGTGTGTCTCTCTTATAGGCCATGCACACTCACTGAAGCTAAACAGTTGTCACTCCTGTGCTGAATCCTAAATCACACTCTACACACAGATTTCACTTGTTTACTAGAGTGAAAATGCATTCTATATACAAATTTACACCAAAGGTTCATGTAATGACAACCGTATTTATGTTAATCCACATGGCGTATAGTACCACACTGAGCGACTGTTTTGAATGCAGCGACACTCTTTTGAGCCCTGACAGCTTGTCTGAGGTGCCGTGCTAGAAAATGACAAAAATGCACAAGATATGTAAGGTATGAGCCTTCATACAAGAAATGAAAGGTATGAGCCTTGATTCAGTGACAATTTTGATACATATTTCTCAGCAGCGTAGTTCCTCCCACCAAAATTTTTGTCTGAAAAGGCCAAATTTATTGCACAAATCACTTTTCTTTTCTTTTTGTCTGCTACTAGTCTGTTAAATACAGTGATATTATAGCAAAAGAAAGTACTGACATACCTTAATATTGATATTTTAATATCTGTACAAATTTAAACTTGGGCGTACTGTCCCTTTAAGGTCTTTTTTGTATTTGGGACCAAAAAAAATGGGCTTCCTCTTTTCCCTGTTCATTCTATGGCATGTGGGGCCGGGAGTGCTGGGATAATTGACTTAATTTCTCTTTATTTTGAACCTGTCTGTTGTGCTCTGTGTAAAAAACAGCAAACATTTTAATCAACGCTGACCCCGAATGACACAGCGGCTGCACATTTACACGCCAACGTCTGCATCTGACTGACAGTCATGTTTATGCAAGGGATTACATGCGTAGGGTAGACGGTCGGGCCCGGTGCCAACGCAAATTGGATTATGGCGAGCAATATTCTGGAAACATTTTATTATCCAAGGGCTTTTAGTGTAATGTGATTACTTTGTAATGCACTTTTGTTTTATGGACTGCTTCAGCACATTGCAGCTCCAGCTTTATTAAGCGTGAATTTATTCTGTAGTACACATCATCAGGTTGTCACCTGTTGCCTTCACGGCACTCAGGGGCCTTCAAGCGTGTTTTTAGCAGTGCTTATTTAAATTCAGTCCTCATCATTCACTGTGGCCGAATTTAAATTGCTGGGTACTGTTGTGCTTTTTGTGAAATTTTCCTGATGGTAAACCTCAGACAGTGGCATTAATTTGTGCTGAGAGTTTGACGTGTCTTTTTGCCGTAAAGAGTTTGAGGTGTCTAGATTGAGGGCGACGTGTGCGAGGCCTCATTAACCTATCGTCACGTCTGCGTCTAGGCAGGGTCACTCATCGGGTCACATTCATTTGCCTGCATCTGATTAAAGACACTTTCATTACCTGAGAGGAGCACAAGGGCACATCCCAGCTCATCCCAGATCAGCCACAATGGCACGGTTTCACGACGACGTGCTAGTTGAATAGTTCTGATTTTTTCATTCAGCATGATTGTAATTATTCCTCAGATGCACACTTTTTTTACTCTGCTCCGTGTCACGACTTCCACCCACGCTGCCATATTGGATATTGGCTCATGCAGTTGTTGCATGTATTGTCTAAAGTGGAAGACGGGCAGAACTAGAAGTAATGGGCGGCTATTGCTTTCTATTAGTGACAGGTGAGGATATGCATGCTGGCTTCAGCAGACAGGAGATTGCCCGTGGTGCAATTACCATGCAGCTTGGCAGACAGACAAGCCAACACCATTATGAGTGCAGTCAGTGTGGCAGAATGTGTCACCCCACTGCCATCTCTGCACAGCTGAAAACACGTCAATCTGTCCTTCTGCTTTTATGTATTGTCGAAACTTTTCCACCTTTAAACATTCCTATCCCTATTAAATCACTTAACAAACACAGTTTTGCTTCTGATTGGATGAGTCATGTCTGAAACCATGGGGGAGTCACTTTTATATCCCAGGAATTTTTTTTGCAGGAATTAAGGGGTACCTCACTGCTGGCAAAACTGACTTTTGCGTATGCCTATGCAGTAAAAAAGGCAGATTTTTATTTATTTATCAGTGCTACCTGACTGAAACAAAGAAAAAAGGCTGTTGTCTTTCCTTTTGCCGAATAGGAATGAAAACTTCAATACCCATAATGCACTGGGTATGTTGCCATCCAAGGCCACTCCCACCAGTCTGCTATGGATACGCTTACCAGAGTCAAATATCATCTTGCTTTAGCAGGAAATACTTCTTAGCAAACTTTTAGTCATAATGGTGTCGACTTGTATTGTTTTATGTGTGTCACAGTTGTATTCCACTGTGTTTTATGCCGTTCTTTCTGTTTCACTTTTGCAGACAAATAAACATGAATTTCTCAGGCCAGGTAACACAGAGAACAAGTAAACATATATATACTACTGACATTGTAACAATACAAAGTGGGTTGAAAATCAGCCAAGTTACACTTACATTTTTTTTTTTTTTTAAACAAACAATTTTTTTATATAGTTCTATAAAACTTTTAACTAAACTTTTTTTTTTTTCTGGACAGTTCCATTTCCATTTTATTTTAGGCTTTATTTCAAGGAAAAAAATTAACAGTAACAACTCTGGATGCTAGCTATGGAGTCAGCCTTTTTATTCCAAAAAGGTTAGAAATGTAATTTCCATCACCGTCATTTCCATCCCAGAATAATATTAAACACAATACTTAATTTGAGATGAGGTGGAAATGACACCATGGTGGGAATATTCATGACTTCCAAAAATAATCGAATTCTCCCGTGCTGCATGTATGTCCACTGTTTTCTATAAATCCAGAGGGGAAAAAAAATCCATTGCTATGAGAAGTTGAAATTCAAAAAGCTCACTTTGATTTAATTGGTTCTTCAACCATGTTTCTGCTCTCTTTCTTTTCTTATCTCATAACATTAAGGTGATGAACGTGAGCCTGGCTGAGGGTGACGTGGTCAGATTCGAAGACCTGGGCGGCAGGGAACCTTCGATGCTGGCCAACGAGTCCATCTTGCTTAAAGGTCTGGTGGTACGCAGCTGGAGCAACCAAATATCCATCCACTTCCGTAGCCGGCAGCCGCAGTTCAGCTCCTTGCTGCTGCGTTACCAAGGTGAGATGTCCTACGTCAACCTCTAAACATCTGCTTCATCTACTTCCTGCTAATTGCACTTGTGCCAGTGTCTCCGGCTGGCATGGATCCAGCGCTCTAGACAAACCTGTTTATGAGTGTACACTTACTGATTAGATTGGCACGAACGATTAGGACTCTGGGAGTAGGGAGCTCTCAATCATTCCTTTCTATTAGGAGAGACTCTCTGTGCACTGAAGGGGAAACACTCCTTGTTATCTCATGTCAACATAATATGCTCATGTTAGCCTGAAAATGACAGCTGCTGTCAATAGGCTGCATAATTACATCGGAGAATGACTTGGATAATTCTCTACTAATAGTCTTTTAACAGAGTCATCAAGGGGAGATCGGCACAACAGAAAAGGTTACAGAGCGCTGATGCGCCCCGGCCCAGCGCTGCGCCACTCTCTCGTTCGTTATGCGGGACGATAAAATGACAAATGACCGTTACAGGAAAATTCTTTTGTTTCTGTGAGCTAATGAACTGTGGCGGGTTTGCAGTGGCTAATATCATTTTTTTTCACATCCTTAATATGCCTTTTGAATAAGAAAGTCGTTTACACTCCACCCCCTCTTTCTCTCTGTCTTTATGAGTGTGTGGGGGGTAATCAGTGGTGTTCAGCTTTCATGGAAAAGAAGCTACATTCCCCCTGTTAGACTCATTGCAATCATCCGCAGGAGACAGACAGCACATATTTCATAAAGGCTCTCTGCTTCTTTACAAAACTTCCAATTACTTGGTTCCGAAGGCTCTGCTTCCCCTGATTCCGGTTCAATTTAATGTTCCCCAGCTGCTATGCTGGATGGATGTGCACACGCAAGAGCAGCTAATTTTGCCACTGGGTTTACACTTGCCTTGGCATTGATGTAATGGCAAACAAGGAAGGACAAGAACAAAGCATGGATTGAGATCTAGCGTAAATACACACTGAAACATGACTGTAGTGTTGAGTCGAGTGTGGACAAAAAATATTTTGATTATTTATTCATCCTGTTGTCGTTCCGAACCTAAATTACTTTCTTTCTTCTGTAGAACATAAAAGGAGAAGTTTAGCAGAATATTCACTCTTTCCTTTATCAGATAATGTAGATCAGGTGCTGTCAAGCTGCACAATTGACAAAATGCACAATTGAATTTTCATATTTTTAGTTTTTCATATAATATTGGTTATTTTATTTGAACTTTATTTGAATTACTAAAATTATTTTTGTTTTGTTTTAGTTAACAATAACAACACTGCAAGTTAAATTGCAGTGCAAAATATATGCATATTCAAATGGCATGAATATATGGCATTTAAAATGTAAAAAAATTTAACATATTAATATTATCATATTACTAAGTATTGATAATAATTCATTCTTTTATTCATGATAATAATTATAATAATGACTAAAACTTTCGTCTGTTCTTCACACAAATCTATGATTTTGGAGGATTTGTCTTCGGGATTATTGAAAAGACCAGCATGAACATACTGTAAAATAACTTTTATTTAAAAAAATAATCATTAAAAAAGTCAGTTACATTTTGTTGGACGCTTTTATTCAGTCTACCAAAGGTAGTGGACAAACACTTATATATTTAAATTAAATAGTCTTAAAGGTATAGCGGAGGATCTTTCCAAATTTTAGATAAGACCCGCCCTCTCCACTTTTTGAAAAGTTTGATTGATTCACCAGAATGATTGACAATTAGGAGGACCAATAGTTTAGACTACCCACCAGGAAGTAAAACATCCTCCGCTATACCTTTAAGCAAAAACAACTGATGCGCTGTAATAGGCGGTCTCATTTTCTTTTCAAAAACATGGTGCATCTCTATAATTTGAGATTAAAATGTCCCTGTCAATGTTAAAACCAAACCTAAAGCCTTGTACTGCAACATACTGAGATTATAGAGAAAATGATCCTCATTGAGCTACAAGACAAAATGAAGAAGGTCCTCTTGATTTTCTGCAATCAGTGAGGTTAGACGCTGTTTCTGTTTGCATTTGCTATAATTTTTCCTGCCTTCCTTTTACTTCAAAAACTCACCAGACAATTGAATGGAATAACATTTCTGGATGTTCTTTTTTCCCCTCCAATATCAGTTTTTAACATGGTCATGTCAGGGATGTCTACAAAGAAAATTGGCTGTGTTTCAACATGGATGAGCATTCTTTGATCGCCTCAGCTCTTTTCCACGGCTTTGTGGTGTGAGCATTAGAGTATGAACGCATCAAAATCTTTTTACATTGAACTTTGATCTCTTGTCATGTGTCTAAAGCAAGTCGTTCTCTGCTATACCATCCACGCAGATCTAACACACCTGTCCTGTCCCGACGTTCAGCAGGCCGTACAGTTTGACGAATGACAGATTCTCTAAATGGGAACCTCCATCAAAGACACGCACATTAAAGATTTAGACCTCTAAATAATTCAGATCACAATGAAAGGACCCTCGCTGCACCCCTTTGCGTCTGGATAAAGGTTAAACACAAACAAGGCAGGGCTGATGGAGTGAAGTTTGAAATGAAGGCTGTTGGGGTCTGAATGGCCTTTCTACAGGTAATCGCCCCCTTTGCCGCACCGCCCTCACCCCACCACTTAAATGTCAGAAGCTTGAGAGGTTGTCACTCTCATACGGCACTGCAGGGGAAGCAGGTGTGCATATGCAAGTGTTTTGGGTAAACTATTTTGTGAACGCTTTAGACGAGGTATTATGAGCTGAGGATTGGAGTCCTGCCCCAGTATGAGCTCAGTTGTGTAGTTGAGCCGTGATAAAGTCGGCTGATCTGGGCTGAGCCTAGCAGTGCATGGCGGGTTGCAGTGTGCAGTGATGACTGAGGAAGCTGCTGTAATATCCTCCACCCTGCCGCTCGCCCCTCCCAGAGGAGATTAACCCTGCAGGGCGAGGGATCACCAGCTGAGATACACGCTCTCACCCACTGACACACATCCTCAGCCAAAGCAGGGCTCCACTTCTCACTTTTTCCGTCTGCTACTTTCTTTGCACTTTCATGAGAGCAAAAGTCGCATTCACCAAGCACCACATGGAAGCAAAACTAGACTTTTGTGAGTAAATAAAAGAGTTATTGGCCAGTTGGCATGTATATACTAATAATAATTATAATTTTTTGGTAACACTTTATTTTGATGGTCCCTTTTTAACATTCTGTTTACTAGTAAGTTTGCAACTACATGTCAACTAATTCTCATTAGAGTATTAGTAGACTGTCTGCTTCATATCTGCCAACTCTTTATTGTGATGCTTCCCAACAGACATTCTACTGACTATAAGTAACTTTCCAACTACATGTCAACTTATTCGAACTCTAACCCTAATCTACTAATACTCTTCTAACACTCTAATGAGAGTTAGTAGACATGTAGGTGCAATGTTACTTATAGTCAACAGAAAATGTTAAAGGGACCATCAAAATAAAGTGAAACCTTTTGTGAAAATTTTTTCCTTTTGTATTACTAACTCCAGGACTTAAATTAGAGAGAACCTTCCTCCTTTAGATACAAACACTCTAACGTTAAAAAGTTTGGCTGGGAAAAAACATTAAGGCTGCATTTGATCAAAAATACTGTAAATATAAATATATATATATATATATATATATATATAATAAATATATATATATATATATATATATATATATAAATATATATATATATATATATATATATATATATATATTTATATATATATATATATATTTAATATATTTTCAAATGAATTCCTGTGATGACAAAGATGAATTTTCAGCAGCCATTATTCTAGCCTTCAGTGTCACATTATCCTTCAGAAATCAGTCTAATATGCTGATTTGGTGCTCAAAAAATAGGTTTTCTAGTTTCTACGTCTAGTTCACATCTAGTAGAAGTTAAAGAGGCATTCTTCAGCCAGCCGGTGGCAATGTCACAGCAGTATTCGATTAATATCTTTCAAACCCATCAGGAGCTCTGTACTCTCAAGATGGTCAAGGTTTACTATTTGCTGCTTGACCGTAAAGTCTAAATCAAGCCATTTTATGATACAATCTTAAACTCTGTGTAAGTCGTCCTTTGACCTTATTTGTCTGCAAGGTCTTCATGGAGGCACTGTAAGTGCTGTCATGCACTGACAGACCAGATTTCTGTGATAGATGGGAATGTGGTAGTTTTATGTGTCTAGACGTGCCCTGCCTTGACTCATTCATGCACTTCTCTTTCCTTCCGACCCTGCCCGTCTGTGCGGCATTGGACCGAGGCCCTAAATCCCAAATGATCTGGAGCTCGCCACATCCAGATTTGATTTCAGTTCCGCCCTTGCGTTTTATATAGCGTAAGATGAAAGTAGAACCATTTTTAACAGATCTCGGGGTGAGCTTGACTGTGTGACGGGTGAGTCGGAATAGCTGTAAAGCGAAATTAAACAATTCAAGCTATTCTATGAATAAACGGTGTCGTTGATCATTTAATTGCCTGCATTTTTCTGTTCTGGAAGAAGATGACGCCTTGATGTTTCATTCCGTTTGATCCCTAGGTTCACCTTGTCTGGTGTGAAAAAAGTGAAACATTTTCGTTAGACAGGCGTGCAAGACGAGACAGATCTGATTATAGATGGACACGCTGTCTCTGAGAGAATGGCTAATTAATTTCTGCGTAATGAGCTGCCTCTTTTGAGAGGTTGACAGGCTAATGAATCCTGCCCTCTCATCACGGAGTTACGCCTTGGAGTCATCTAAAAAATGATCTGGACCTGCACAGGAAGAGGAATCGTGTCAGGTCATTTCAAAGCACGCCTTTAAGAATGAACAATGCTGCAGGTGGCCGAGGGCATGGAGATTGATAGATGAAAATAGGGCCATTCATGAAATAAGAAAAAAGAGTAAAGGAGATTTTGCAGTGAAAAGGCTTCACAATTAACCATCAAGCACTCTCCTTCCTCCGCTTCTCTGTGGGAAATTGCTTTAACATTTAAAGAGTCGGTGGGTTGACAGAAAGAGATGGTACCATGCTGGGTCCCATAGAATTGCGAGTTTTTCTCAGAAATTGAGCGCTAGTCGCAAACTGTAATTCTTTTCTTTCTCAGTTTTATAAGCACCGTTATCCCTTCAACTTTATTTGACCTGCCATTCTGTACACACTACAGTATTTCACCCAATTAGGGAGTCGTGTCATGCGTCCATGTCTGATTTGTAAGCCTGAAACCTCCACATCTTGGCGCAAACATTGCCCTTCTCAGTGATAAACGTCTGGATGGATCAGTGTATTTGACGGCTGCGTTAAAAGACAGGCAAAGTTTCCGTAAAAGAGCTTTGACATTTAGTGGTGTCAGAGCATTCGGCGGCTGAGGTGTCAGATCAGCTTAAGCAGATGTGCAGCTCAGGCTGTATTTCACCTTTATGCCAGGTTCACTTCTGCCTGAGGCCGTCTCATTTCTGCAACATTAATTTTCGTGCTCCCCTGTCGTGTGTGACGGCCAATAATAAAAGGCCAAACCGCCCCTGTGCACAAGTCTACGGCAGATTTATGGAGGTCTTGGTCTTGGTTTTTTGTTATAATAAATTATTTTGTACACCCTGCACTTATCAGAGAGTACATCATCAGTATGTTTTAACTTCAAGTCAGCATAACTTGGCATTTACATCCTATTTTACATAGATGATCTGCCTTTTGAGTGAAACAGGATATTTGATGGGTAAAAAAAAAAAAAGAATCCATTAGGAGCTGATTGGATTGTAAAAAGTGGCTATTACATAACTGAATGGAGAGTAATGGTTGATTGTGAGGGGTTGAAAACTAAAGAGCGGTTCACACTAACAGTGATTTACAGCAACAAAGCTATACTATTCCATTGTAGTTTATGTGTGTATCTTATTTCTTTTTTATTTATTTATTTTAGTAAATCTTAATTTTTTTCATATAATTTAATCAAAATGTCTTAATAAATGTTTAGATATAATTTAATACATATTATTTATATATGTTATATATCATAAATATTTATATATGTGGGGTTTTTTTTGGACATTTTAGTTGCATCTTGGTGTTTTTAATCAGCATTTTTAAGCCATTAATTTATTGAAACATGTTGTCATTTATATACAGTATTATTTAAAATATATTTTGCACGTTTTTGGAAATTGTCATATATAAAAACATATATAATTTATTATATATTTTATTTTATATTATATTGTCATTTGATTTATATTAACTTAATTTTATCAGCATCTTGGTGGTTTTAACTGACATTTTTAAGTGATATCCCAAAATTAGCATAAAATGTGTGGAAGGAAACCTAGTTAGTGTGAATGGCCCTTAAAACTGATTGGTTATCTTAGATGGAAAAAGATGAAAAAGTTGATTCAAAGATCATTTCTGATAACATTACAATCAGTTTTAAAACCATTACAAAGACAAATATTTTCAGTGCAATTTCATGCATCAATGAATCATGCTTATTAAGACCAGGAAGGTATATCATGCTGCTAGGAACAATTTTCACATGCACAGCTTTCTTTGGCAGACATTTTGGAAGCTGATCAATAGAATTACAGTATTAATGGGTCTGACTTCCGCTGACTAACACCCCATCCACTTGATGATGATTGTGATGATAACGGCCTTGCGCGAACCCTTTTTTGGCAGCTGTTAGCTAAAACATAGCTAATAGCTGTTTCAAACGGCATGCTATTCAGGCACCGTGGCGGTAACATTCAGGCTGTTCTCCACTGGTAGTGATGCTAAAGGAGGACAGAGAGAGAAATCTAGTGTGTGTAGGTGTGTGAAAAGTGTGTTGACAACTCACTCCTTACTGCCGCACAGTTAGCATAGTTTTAGATCTACCATCCATTTATTCATAAGCCCTCCTCCTCAGCTAGGAGGTACAGCCTGTGATGTTCCAGGTAACAGTGCACTTTTAAAAAGGTGGAATCCCACTTCACACCTCTAGAGGATCCAGTCCTGTGTCTGATCCAGCAAATACAGTATCATGAGACTAGGCTCACCACATAGAAGGTAAAATGAAGGTAAATTTGTTGATAAAGTAATCACTGGTGACTTGTGTATCCATTGCTGCACATGTCAAGTACACGGGTGCTGAGCAATACAACAAGACAAAAATCCTGTGATCCGGCCACTTAAGCTCAATAGAAAGCATCTGACCAGCCTTCAGCTTTTATGTTTCTTTGAAGCACAAATGAGGTCCTCTCTTCGAGGCTGCTGGCTGTTCTCCGGTTCGGTCGCAACCCAGAGTCTGTCAGACATAACATACAAATATGAGACTTTGACCCAGCTGAAGGGAAGGCGGTTATATAGCCTATCGGAAGGCCCCGATATACTCACAGCAAAGTTTGTTTTCGATTAACCCATGAGACCCCCTGAAAGCCTCAAAAGCAAAATTTGAAGGGAGTCTCGAATTTTGTCAAAAATTAAAATAAAATATTTTGTGTTCATTTCGTTAACGAAAACTATGACGAAAAATGTACGTTGACGACTTTTTTTCCCATGACTAAGACAAGACGATGAGAGACGACGACACCCACGTCATTAAACGATAACTGTGACTATATCAACACGACTATATCAACACATGCAATATCATTGACATCATCAAGCGCGCGCGCTTTCTACGCTGGAGTTCCGTGATCTTCATTTGAGATTTTCTACTTAAATTAAAGTGTCATTCAGTCGGTCTGTGTTCTGTCACGAGCCGCTTGCGCTGTTTGTGCAACTAAATCAGCGAACAAAATGCAGGCTGATATTGTCACACCACGATCGGTCAAACTGCAGGCTCTCATTTGCAAGTGCACTGATTGCATGCCATTCTCCGATAGGCCATACCTGACATTTATTAAGTTGATTGCTCTTGTAAGTGCGCCAGATTAGTGCCAATTATTGTCATGTCTGCATTGTAATGCACAACTTAGCCTCTCCTTGTTATAAAACAATGTGCATCCAAACAACTTTAGCCAATGCAACCTCCTATGTCAGTGTTGCTTTACGAATAATATAGCATATCGGATTCTAAAAAATTGTTAAGTGCGTGTGTTGTCATGTAGGCTATAGACTGATTGTCTTGGCTTGCATTCATGAAATATTGTAATGTTATGGCCTACTGCATATTGAGAAAATTTAGATTGGTATTGCGCAACAACCGGGAAATGGGGACGCCCCCGAATATTGACGTATTTCGCACGCTGTGCTGCACGCTTTCCTCTCAATAAGAAAATAAACACACAACAAAATGTAAAAAAATCAAATAAAACAGCAAGCATTTTTAAGCATTTTTTTAAGAAAGCATAAGAAAATCATCTGATCATAGCAAAGTGGATATGTTTGCACGAGCTCTGAAATTTGACGCTCTAGTAAAGTCACGACACATTTATTTATATAGCACTTTACACAATAGATTGCTTAAAGCTACACTGTGTACTATTTTAAGTTGATTTTTAGCAAAAAACACTTTGTTCTTTCAAAATTATACGTTCTAATTAATGTGTTATCCCTTCAACCAACTAATTAAGTTTTCTCGTAAGTGTATAATCTGCCATTTAGAATACATACGAGCGAGTCGCTCGAAAGGAGAAAGCCATGTTGCGCATCCATCTTGAAAATACATTAGACAAAGAGGGACATCCTGGAAATTCAAGCTTCGCCTTTCGCGTTTTTACACTCAGTGGCACCGTGACGAATGCAAGAGGGAGATTACTCGCGACTGCCGGCAGATTTGAAATAATGCGGCCACCGTAGGAGTTAAAACGCCCTCGGAATGGGAGGGGCTAGAAAGTAATATTCAGTTGGTAGTCATATACAATTTCACCGCTAGATGGGAGTAAATCCTACACAATGTAGCTTTAAATGCAAGCAGCTTTACAGTATTAAACATGAAAAACAGTCAGTGTCTCATATACTGTAATCAGAAGTACAACTTCATTTTCTACTATAAAGCGGCTATCCAGTGTTCATGTTTTTACTCGCGGACGTCTGATCTCAACGGACTGAATAGAAGAAAAGATTTCCATGTGAAAGATGGAGAGCCTCAGCGCACACCTACCATTGCGTAATCGCCACGGACCAATGGTAGTGCAAAGGTGTTTACTTGCTGGAGCTTTATCATGCTGTTTCAAACTCTCAGAACTCCAAACAAACTTATTTTGGCCTGATTTTGTTCGAAATTGTCACATCAGTTAATTCTTTGATTTCGCTTGAAGTATATCGGGGTCTTTACACAAGCTACTTGGCTCAGCTCATGAAGATCAGCCGAGCAAAGAAGAAGAATAAAAAGAGATTGTAATTAGCCCCGTTGGCAGAGTGTGTCCTTGTCTCTGTCCATGACAGCAGCTGATAATAAGGTCGGCATGCCTTTTCAGGTTAGTTAATATCTGAAAAGTAGCCCATTTTAAAAGGCGTTTAAGTTTAAATGACATGCTGACCACATCTGGCCAAAGCTCTCAATACTCATATGTCCTTGAAAGTCAGGGAGCGTTCAGGGACTTGTTCTTCATCAATGTTCAATGAGCTTACACAAGAAAACCTACCATCACATAAGACACCCCTCTACAATCAAATCTGAAGGACTCTCACGCCTGAAGAGTGATCTAATAAAAAGGATCTGAATGTAACAAAGCGAGCATGAGAAGTGTGCTACACTCTGTGCTTTATTAGGCCGAAATGAGAAACAACACCGGCTGAATACTCATAGCCAATTAGCAGAGAAGTGTCGCACACCGCCAACGTCTCAAAGAACAGAACGTCTCAGTTACGTATGTAACCCTCGTTCCCTGAAGGAGGGAACAGAGATGTAGTCGACTTGTCGACTGATTGGGATCAGGCTAGGGAGCCTGTCATCTTCGAGTATTGTAAAAACGAGCTAATGGACATTGCCGTGCATGATACCCGCCCCGCAACCCGGTCAGCAGTGGTACAGCAATAGTGGCTAGGGGACTACGTCTCCATTCTCTCCTTCAGGGAACGAGGGTTACATACGTAACTGAGACGTTCCCTTTCAGTCGGGCACGTTCGAGGTAGTCGACGTGTCGACTGATTGGGATCCTACTAAGTCGCCATTAGTGCTGCCACCTTCCAGTGCCTAGACAAAAGCCTCCAGATCTTCCGCACTTGCGAATATGACAGGGCTTAGGCCAGGAAAGTCACTGCTGTTCCACAGGACCACTGGGAAAGCGTACCTTTCGTTGGAAGGTCTACGCTGCGGAAGCCACATCCTGCCCAAAGGAGGTAACATGCGGAGAACACATATGGACACATAAGCGAACTTAGCGGGCAGTACAACATATGGCATGTCACTGAGGTGGCAACAGCCAATAACAGGGGGGAGACGCTACCGGTCAGTGACGGCAGAGCAGACTCTGCCCAGGGAAGACATGGGCTCTCCGCAGGGAGTCAACCCGTGGAAGAATACACATATGGGATCACCGTAGGGATCACAACATATGGACCCCACCTAACACAAGTTACACAAGCATACAAGTGATAGGTCTAGTATCGGATGCTCCAGCACGTCCAACATCGATGGGGTTCGGAGGAACTCAACAGGGTTCGGTAGAGGGAACTCAACTGGAGCAAAGGGCGCACTTATCCAGTCCATAGGAGCGCAGCAAGCCGACACTACAAACCGGGCTAAGTTGAAGCTGGCTTTGTGAGAAGGGAGCCCACGGAAGCAACCGGCTCGACACATAGGCTAATTTCTTAGCGAATGTGCTGGTGTCGCCCAGCCCACAACTCTTAAACTGTCAGTGAGTCACTCGTGTCAACACCCAGGAAGGAGCTACACTCTCTTTATGGAGGAGCTCACTACCCAAGTGGGCACGGTGCACCATGGAATTTACCAAGATGATGGCCATACTAATTTATGTTAGTAGGTCAACCTCCGCATGGAAACCGCCTTCCCTTCAGCTGGTCAGGCTGAGTCAGAAGTCAGGAAGACTGTCTAGGGAACGAGGTCCTAGTTGGGCCATTACGGGGCAACTAAAGAACCTGCTCCTCTGACCTGACTTAGCACAGTGATGTGCAAGAAGGCTCACTGGGGTTTTTATTAGCGCACTTTGCGTAGACCCTGGTGTCAGCTGTGAGCCAGTGTCTCCGTGTTTAAGGGAGTAAACAACAAGCAAAGGGAATAAATCAGAGCGGCAACAGATGTAACTGTGCGGCCCTGTAGATATCCGGACAGCTGGAACGCCTGGGGATGGAGTCTCCACTCTCTTCGGGCAAAACAGGCTGTCGTAAGGCCACCTGGGAGGCACGATTGAGCAGGCCGGAATTTTAGAGTGAAAGAAGCGATCTCAGAAGCATCTGACCCCATAGGAGGAGGTGGCGGGCGAGTTGTGACATACGAGGGAAGCGTATGAGCAACGGTCGCTGTACTGGGCAGTGAATCTTGCTGAGCAGCGGCATCAAGCAAGGAAACTGCTACAATTTGAGGCAATTGAATGTCAATGCAGTGTGAGGTAAGCCCAAGCCCTCCTTACTGCATGCCCGGAGAAACAAAAGGTCTGAACACTGCTGAGAGTTTGACAGCATACCAGGTGTTGTTAACACACGCTCTGTGTCACGTGCTGCTCTGCCACGGCCACCTAGGAACTTGGTCATGAAGTCAGTGCTGAAGCGGTCATCATATGGAGGAAACCGTTTATATGCGGCTGCGTCTCACATATGCCCCAGGAGCCTCTGAAGTTTATTCAGTGGGACCCTTTCTCACCTCTAAGCACCAACCGGACACCTCCATACTGGAAAAAAGCTCCTCAGTCCGTAGACGAGTACTCCTTTCCAGTTGACCTGAAACCCAACTGGCTATGTAGCACTCGAAGGGAGGGACTTGTACCGAGACTTCGACCCCTCAACGCAAGACACAGGATGACCCGTGTTTGCGTTGGAGTGGATATCTGAAGTACGCGTCCTTCAGGCCCCACGCTGCAGACCATTCATAGAGATGGGCATTAGTAATGCGTACTGTGTAGTAACTTGAACGGAGGCTTAGAAAAATGGCCCGAATCAAGCACACAGATCCCTAATGGTCTAACTCTCTTTAGTTTGAGTACGAAGAATGAGAATGAAGAACAGGCCTCACTTAGAAGCCTATTTTATATCGCCTGGAGGAACGGCTCGATCGCAACCTTCGCCAGTAGGAAGCGACGATGTGTACCTGTCTCTAGATGACCTCAGAGAGTGCGTGAGAAGGCGAAACCGGGTCCTCGAACCACATCCAACTGTTGGCTGGCGAAGCAAGAGGTAGCTGAAGGTTGCAAGGCTGTACAGGGTCACACACCAACAGTCTAAACCTCTATGGACTCAGGAACAGAGGATATTGCTCCTTCTTTGAAAACGTAGGTACCGCTGGCTCCGCTTTACGAAATTTGCTTGTAAGCACCACTAATATTTTCCTCAGAAAATCTACTTGTAAATATCAAGTATTTCTGTTTTTTATTGATCAGCTGTTTCTTGCTCAAACACACTCACTGCCATAACAGTGACCTATTTTCAATGGTCTTGCTCTCATGTATGTGCCTGTCACTCTGTAACACTCTGTAATAAGTGCAGAAAAATAGTAATTGAGAGACAGATTTAAACGCAGTGTGGCTCCTGAGGTTGTCTGGGTTACGGCTGCTTTTGTTTCCTTCTTCCACTAAAAGCTGTTCCCTCCTACTTCACAACTGTGAATAACAGTAATGATGCAAAACCACAGTAATTACATTAATGATTGGCTGTGACACAGGGTGCATGTCAGTGCAGATGGTTTAACAATGGAGCGTGATGTCGGTGGGTGGGAGAAAACATCAAGACTTTTCATGCTTTCTCGTGTGCCGGCGGATGCGAGCATACACGTGTTCATGTTTTCTCCTGTCCATCGCGTTGTGCATTCTCATGCATTTTTCATTTCAGTCTTCGCTCATTCCTTATATATTCATGCATGGATTTTTAAATACGTTCGTGTTCCAGTTAGAAAGTCTCTGCTCGGCAGATTTCCGTTCAGCTGTGAATGAAGTTTGACATCCAGTTTAATATGTGAATCCTATCTCAATGAGCACATGTACAGCTCTAAAGTTCACTTTTCATTCTGTGTAATTGCCTCCCTGAAACACTTTTGTACGAATTGATCCACAGCTTGAAATAATCCATTGGATTTCAAATATCACCGTGCGCTGTTATTTACAAAACAATCATACTGCCACAGTTGTTTACTTATTGTATGAAAAGACTGCCTTTTGTAGTCTATCCTCATCCCAAATACAATGGAGCAGAAAAATTCTGTTCAATTTTGTTGCCTACATACTGAGAGAGATGCATTCACGTCACTCGGTGCGGCGGCCAATGTGTAGATAATCTATCACTGTATTGTGAGCAGACCGACAGCGAAAGGGAGGCTGTGTTATTGGAGTCAGGGGGATGTGGTTGCTCTGGGTTTTACTGAAAGCACATGAGTGCTCTGATGGCCTGTCAGTGAGAGAAAGGAATGCTGGGATGCTGTCAAGATGTCTGGGAGTATCTCCAGGCTCCCTGCCTCACCGTGTGACACATGCGGCCCCCAGAATCCTTCGCAAATCTCTCAGGACACAGTCCACGGACTCGTGTCGCAGATTCAACAACACTCTGCAGACATGCTGTCAATGTAGCGCTGTAAGAAAGTACAACTTATAATGAGGAGAGCACTCCCCGTCCGGACAAAATGGCGCTTTTCGCAGGAGACTTCCTCTTCCTTCAGAGAACATATGCTGCCTTTTTAAGGCTGTAAAATTGTATTGTGAGCTATTTAGTGAAAGGCTTGTAATTCCTGGTTTGAGAATTTAATAGTAGAATGAGCAAATGGATATTTGCTAAACAGTGTTTATTTTCAAAAAAAAATTTGTTTTAAGATATGATACAATGCTACTTTGTTGATCCCAGAGGGAATTTGAGGATGTGAGTATACACTTGTGTTCATATTTGCTGCTGTCCGCCGTGTTGTGCAGTCTCATGTATTTTTAATTTCAGTCTTCGCTCATTTCTTATATATTAACACATGTATATATAAATACATTCCTATCCCAGTTAGAAAGTCTCCGTTCAGCATAATTTAAACATAATTGCTAAACTGGCATCTGAATTTAATTGATAAATGACATTTTAGTTGGCAAAATAAGGCAAATATTAAACATATAATTTTATATAATAATTTATATTATACTTTTATGTTGTGTACACTACTGTTGAAAGTTTGGGGTTAGTAAGATTGTTTTGGAAGAAATAATACTTTTATTCAGAAAGGACACATTGATCAAAAGTGGAAGTAAAGGCATTAAAAAAAAATCTAGTTCAAATAATGCCGTTCTTTTGAACTTTATATTCAGCAAAGAATCCTGAAAAATATGGATCACAGTTTCCACAAAAATATTAAGTAAAGAAATGTTTCTTGAGCAGCAAATCAGCATATCAGAATGATTTCTGAAGGATCATGTGACACTGAACACTGGAGTAATGATTCTGAAAATTCAGCTTTGCTATCACAGGAATAAATTCGATTTTAAGATATATTAAAATAGAAAACAGATATTTTAAATTATAATAATATTTCACAATATTTCTGTTTTTACTGTATTTTTTATCAAACAAATACAGCCTTGGTGAGCATAAGCTCAAACCAAACGTTTTTTGTTGTAATAAGTTAATTAACTCGCCAAAATAATTAATTTTGGGCGAGTCAATCCCTGACATTGACTATGAGAGCTTCAAAAACATTGTTAATATCTTGCTGTGTTATTTTTTTGCTTCTCAATTTTTCATGAACAGTATGTTTGAATTAAAATCATTTAATTATCATCTATAGCTACAGACTACACAGCTACACATTTTGTATTGTCTTTCCTAGTGTTGGAAAAATCAAAAAAACAAAACTTTTTCATCATTAATATCGAGATTAACACTGTTTTGTCACTTATTGGTATATTTTCATCCCCTTTCTGAGGGATTCTGCACTGTACATTTCCAGTTATTAAATCCTGTATAATTTGAACGGCTCTCCCTTTAAAGCTAAATTGTACAGAATGGATGTTATTATAAACCTTTGGCAACACTTTGGCAGAGGAGCCCATTTCATTAAATCTTTTTAATTAAAAATTAATAAAGGGCATTGTATTTATCACAAAGTTGCAGGAGCCCTATTAAAAAAAAAAATCAAAAATCCATTGTCCTAAACTAAATTAATATGTTTCCAGGTTGTTATTGGTAAGGAATTATCAGATAATTATTAAGAGGTAATTGCAGTGGAAGTTTCCTCTGCTTTTAATAATACAGAGCTGACAGCTGCTCTCTCATTTGCATTTAATGGACGTGATATAGCGTAAAATCTAACCGCGGCAAATGGAATTAAATTGCGGTTGTTTTAGGGGCTGGGCGGGGCATGTGCGCTCGTGTAATTGATTGATAGCGCCGACCACCTGCTCATCTGCCCATTAGCTATCAAACAGTGTTCATTAAGAGAACCCTTAGCAATTATGAGAAATTACATTACCCGTGCTGTGAAAAAAATGAAGATCTTCGCAATATGAAGGAAGGAGGTCATTTGCATACACAGAGCGTCTACCTATCAGAGTTTGATTAACAGTCTGGACATTCAGAGATAAAGGTCTGTAGGGATCACATCTCGTGCTTCCCTTTCGGACCCGCATTTGTGAGTCGCTTTGGATAAAAGCATAATTCAAAACAAATAAAAATATAACGCATAGTGTCTGAATGACACTAGTGTGAAATACAGGCTCTCCTCAGAAGACAGCACTCGAGCATATGCGAGAAGGGCAGATTGATTGAGCAAGCGCATGGCAGTAAGAGCACCTCAATCAAACACAGGCTATTATACTCCCCCGCCGCCACTATTTGAAGTCGTTTGATGTTTTGCCGGGCCGTTGGATCCTGAACTCTTAAAGTTGTGCTTCAGTTCGGCCAGTTAATGAGTGCTTCCCGCCGAGCCGTTGGGCCGTGCTGTGACACACCATTGTTTTGTCATTTATTGACCGCTCTCTATGCCCTCACATCATTAGTAGGGCCGTATGAAAAACATGCCAGCGTGAACACGGAGTACACTCTGCCACCGACTGTCTGTTTGCTTTTATGAAATTATATGTGCTGGCACTGAGTTATGTGGGCGTGCTGGAGCAAGACATTTAGATGACATGAATTATACTTCAACACTTCCATAAAAGAGAAAGTCTGACAGTGAGACGTACGTTTAATGAAGCAAAGATTCTTACTGTCTCCGTGTTTTGTCACTTGAGGTGACAATGCAAATAAAATAAGTTTGGGTTGCTTTTATTTCCATGGGAACTAGGCAGATTTTTCTTTGCTGATGAAACCTCTACTTTCTACTTCTGTGCCTCATGTGGTTTTTTGTGTGTGTGTGTGTGTGTGTGTGTGTGTGTGTTTTATGCTGCCACCTGTGTTCTCGCTGTACCTTTTAAATTGAACAGAAAGTCATGTAGTGGAAAATAAGGAGTGCATAGTGGTGTAGCTCTATATACACAAAGATGTTTTTTTTGTTTTTCACTGACAACTATTACTCACCATCCTTAAAACATTATATTTTGGGTTATAAATTTACATTTCACAGTCTTTTGTCGACTGGCAAAAGCCTACAGTATGTGGTGGCAATATATAAAAGTTTACTGCATGGGGGCCACAAGAGCGGTCTGCAAAAAATGTTAAAAAAAATTATATATTTTTTACTAAATGTATTGATTACGGCTGTCAAACTTAAGGTTGACTTTATTAAATATGTTTATTGAAATATGTATTATTATCATAATATTTATTATTAAAACATTTGCATTCTATTTTGGGGAAAATAATTTTTTCAGTGTTTTTTCTTAGCTCCCTGGGGTTTTTATGGCATATACAGTGTATATAGCGGAGCACAACCTAACACATTTTGGTTTTGGCTCAATTATTTAAAAAAATAATTACGTTAGATTAATCTTTTCTTTTACACAAGCAACATACACATCTCTGCTACTAATGAACACAAAGTTTTTTTCTAGGACCTACCATTTTTGTACAGTTGCACTGAAAGTTACAGATGTGCAAATGTTACAACTTACCCCATATGCGGGCTTAATTGTAACAGACAGAGGGTTTAGTTGTAACACACGTAATTCAGTACTATTTTATCTGTATAGTTTGATATTGTTTGTACATCTGTATAGATAGATATCCATCCATCCCTCATTCAAACATCCTTCTATTATGGATCAATATCATGGATAGAGATATATGAAAGGGCTGCACAGTTTTGCAATAAATAAATAAATAAAATCATCAAATATTGTAATTGCTATTGAATTATATTTGTGTGTGGCAGCTGCCTGCAAAATTATTATTAATAATAATAACAGTAATAATAATAAAAACAAGCTCAAAATCACATTTTAAAGGGTTTATTGCATTTTTTAATAAAAAAAACAAGTGATCAATACATAGTTAACACATGTGAAAAAAATCATACTTTGACATTTAAATTCCAACATTGTTTGAAAAAGTCCAAAGTTGAAAAGCTCCGTTTTCATTTCATTATCGTTGTACACTTGGCGGTTTAGTTGTAACACTGTGCTACAACTAACCCCACTGTGTAAAAAAATATTTTAAGCCTAGCTAACAGTTGCTAGGAGTTGCTGCTATGTTTCAAAATGGTGCTATGTTTTAGCCAACAAGACAGTGATTAAGGGAATATAAAGTTAGATTTGGTGACGTACACACCCAACTCAGAAACCAGAAAAAACGTGTGATGAAAAAATGTACTTGCATGGTGTCAAAACACTCTTTGTCCAGTATCTTCACAAAATCTTATCAAAACTTTCTACAAATCCGCGGGAGACCGTATTCTGACAGCGAGAGAAAATAAGCGGAAACACAACCTGCTTGACCACGACTATATATATATATAAATGGAAATAATGTAATTCAGTAATCACAGTAATTCATTTTCTGTGTAGAGCCACAGTTAAGAAAAAGCTGTTATGCTGCTGCTTTGCTTACACACTGTGTGTGTGCGTGTGAAACACGCCGAAGATGTCAGTATACTCCCGTGTTGTTCCCCATATGTGTCTGGATGATCTACTTCATGATGTCCATTTGCTCCCACCATGTCCCAGGTTAATAAGAAATGATGTAGAAGCCAGTCTTAAATTGAGGGGAGATTTCCCTTGCGTCTGTGTCATCTTGGATTTAGTCACTCACATGCAATCAGCCTCAATAAGACATGATGAGCTTGGAGTCTAAGAATCCCTGCCCATACTTCATAAATAAGCGAAAGAGGATATATTTTTATTAACTCATGTAATATGCAACAGATTTAACAGCGCATTCACTTTTGTAAGTGTACTACTACCCTGCTGTACTACTTTTACCAAAGACACTGCATGACACAAGAGTGGCATCATTTCGATGTTTTCCCAGATGACGATATGTACACACACACACACACACACACACACACACACACACACAGGCATTTCATGCTCAGAATCGGAGATGAAGCTCTGCTTATCAGTGAATTTCTGCGGTTGTGTAGACCGTGAACCTGTACAAGCACTGGAAGAGTGGAAGCCCAGGCACTTATGGACGTGAACTGCTCCACTAGTTCTTGACATGCTGTCAGAGCAGCCTGACACACAGCTGGTCACTGTGGTCTTATCAAACAGCAGATGTGGTCCTGTCTGAAGAAAACAAATATTCACCCAGCAGGCACCACCTCACCGAGACCTCCTCTGCTAGCATTATCTACAAATGCCTGTAAAAGGTTTGAAATCCATTCAATTGATTTTACACTCTTAAAAATAAAGGTTCCAGTTTGGACCAAAAGGGTCTTTGATGTCATAGAGAACCTGTTAAATTTACTTTAACTTTAATACTGAAATTAAATACATACATCTGTACCATACTGATTATTTTTTTAGCACCATCAGCCAATACTGTGAATATTTCCTCTTTTTGCATTTTGAAGACCTTTGTTTTCCAACGCTCACCTAATCCTTTATGGTTAAAGGTAGATATAGTGCTTATACAGTGATGATTCTCTGTTTATGTTGTCATAGGCAATGTTCTCTATATATTTCTAATTGTCATTGAGTGCATTGATCAGGGTTGGAAATAAACCTTCATTCTCCATCCTTTATCATACTTTGGCCTGCCCCAGAATGAATGAGAGTTTTCATGAGCACATCGCATATGCTCAAGGCTTTTATGTGTTTACAGCTGAAGATGCATTGAGCTAGAGGCGGTGAGCATGTTTGTTTGGAAGCCTGAGATGTGCCAAGTCGAGGTCCTGACTCATATTCAGTGCCTTCAGAGAGTTCCAGTGGGCAAATGGCCTGTGTGGATGGAAATCTTTTTGTGATGTTTTTATACATGTAAAGAATTCAGAGCAAAGAGATCTATCGGTTTGCACCTTTCAGTGGTTTACAGTGTGATCTTCTTTCACCTATCGCTATTCACTACAGTACAGTAGTCTATAATGTAAATCAAACACATAAACACACAATGATTTATAGCTTTCCTAATCAAGTTGGTTGCTGATGTGCAATATAAGTCCTATAATGCCTACTATATCATATCTGATATGCAAATTTTTCTTCGAAATAATCAACATGATCAAAACTTTGCTGAATAACCTGTTCTTGCTCAATGAACCTGTACACAATCTAATACATTCCTTGTGTTGTCTGACTAAGAGTTTATACTTTTTTTAGAAAGTAAAAAGGTTTTTAGTACTAAAAATTCTAAAAGTGTCTCCCTTCAGGTTGAGGTACATGTGTATTTTCATACAGTAAATGTAAGGATAACTGAAATATTTTTAAATCCTGTTAAAGTTTGAGAATCAAATGTGATAAATCAGGTTTTTGAGGAATGTTTGGTCCCCATTGGCTTTCATTGTCAAAAACAGCCAAATCATAATGAAAGGATTTTTATTTTTGGGTGAACTATCCCTTTAAGTTAAACCAGCCAACTAAACCATGGGGTTCGCCAGTGTGACCGGACATACATCGCCCCATTTTCACCACTCCACCCATGGGCCTTCCTCCAGGGCACCTAATGAAGCACATTAGCACTGCATCTGTTGCTGTCTAAGCAGTTGCCAGCTAATCTCCACCATGCCAGTTCCCACACAGTCATCTTCAGGCCACATTACAACACTCAGTCTTTATGGCCTATGAAGCCACAAGGAAACTTGCGGGCATGTGATTTAGTGTTGACCGGACGGCTCCACATAAAGCCAGCCTCCGATGCCCCCTCAGTATTAGTCTAATTGAAATGGAAGCAGAGGGGTAATAATGCT
This sequence comes from Leuciscus leuciscus, assembly GCF_965113295.1. NCBI lineage: Eukaryota > Metazoa > Chordata > Actinopteri > Cypriniformes > Leuciscidae > Leuciscus > Leuciscus leuciscus. Next base: position 20,793,802 of record NC_138733.1, read on the forward strand.
ATAACAACCCGGCGGTGCTGGCGCACGGGCCCCGCTGTGCTGAAACAGCGTTAATAAACCATAAATAAAATAGATGGCTGAGGGAGTGAAGGGCCCCCCCATGTGCCGGCTCATTGAGTCGGTGAGAGTGCTCCCCCTCTCCGTGTCGAGATTAGACAGTCATCAGGGGCAGATACCCTCTCCACATGCCCCGTCGCTGCAGGCGCTGAGCTCTTATACATGTGTGCCGGTGTAAGCGGATGGAAGTCATGAGCAGGGCATAATTACTGTGAGTTCAGATACTCTGTTTTAAGGCTATAAGAGAGAGAGGATGCAAAACTGCCTCATCAAATACTAAAATATACACTAAGCACTGGGAATTAGGGTGTTTTTAAATTGCCTCTACAGCTCAACTTTTGAAACATCACAGGCTAGAAAGCAAGGCTTATTTAGTTCTGATTCATTTAGATTATGATGTGCATTTTGCTTGCATATCAAATACATTTTCTCTCAGCTAGTGCTGTAAATTATACAGGAAACCTTCTAACTTGGTTGGTCGTGACGAAGCTGTGCTGCTCTTGTTGCGCTCGGCTATCTATAAATTACAGAAACGTCTGTCTGTCTGTCTGTCTGTGTGTCTGTTATTCGCATATCTCTCGAACCATTAGTCCGATGGATTTCAAACTTGACAGATGTCTTGCTACGGGCACGAGTAAGTGCAGTGCCAAGTTTGACGTTGTTTGGATTAGAAATGCAAAAGATATCGGTAAATATATTGGTAAAAGAAGCACTTAGAACACTCTAAAAAATGCTGGGTTAAAAACAACCCAATTTGGGTTATTTTGACAACCCAGCGCTGGGTCAAAAAGGGACGTACCCAGCGATGGGTTGTTTTAACCCAACTAGTTGACCAAAATGGGTTGGAAATTTAAATTTAAACTTGACTAAATTTAAACTAATTTTAAAATGACTAAAATAACACATCTACAGCAAAACAGATTTCAGTAATCAAAATATGAAAATGTATTTTTGTTTTATCAAGTAAAATTGTCCATTTGTGAATAAATTTTTTTTTTTTATCACTCCCTCCCCATTGACAAAATTCAATGAAAATGCATGAAACCATATCACAGAAAGACTTGAAATAACTTCTTGAAGAAAATATGAAGTGAAATCTCAAAATACTCTTGGATAAAAACCAATTGATAACTACTTCAAATTTGTATATTTATTTACCATAAACTGCATTAACGTCTTTTATTCGCTTCCACCTGAAGGCGCTAAGAAAATGGCGGCTTCTCCGACTGGTGTCGTCCGTGTTGTTGCGTGACGTGCGTGCTCTCTTTCATGTCCGCGTTCCCAACCCAGCACCGCTGGGTTACAGATTATGAACGATTTTCAACCCAAATTGGGTTACATCAACCCAGCATCCTTACCCAACAGTCTCAACCCAGCGTTTGGGTTGAAAAAACAACCCAGCATTTTTTAGAGTGAAGGTTGGGGTTTAAAAATAAACATTCTGACATTAGAGGGTTGTGGTTTAACTGTAACACTGTTTACTTCTGTGTTACGTCTTATACTGTCATCTGTTTGGAGCTGTTGTTGTTGTTGTTGTTGTTGTTGTTTTTTCCCTCCCGTACGCTCTTTCTTTTCTTTCACTATCACTGTCAGCAGGATGATGCGGCTACCTGATTGGCTTATCCATCTGTCAATCATCCGGGCGATGTCATCGTCATCATTGCTGTTGGATGATGATTCAACGCGGCTACACCAATGAGGGCGCGCCATGTGCCTATAAAGAGCGCACCTGTGTTGGAGGCGGGAGATGACTTTGTGCACGCTAGAGCTCTCGCTTGTTAGTTTTGCCTGACCTGTACCATTAATTGGATTGATGTGTTCTTTGATAACTCAGTAATGAGACCTCCGTAAGTGAGGCTCATTTGCGCTGTTTTTTTCCTTGTGAGTATCACCATTTATTCTGTCTGGTGGTTTGATCTACTGTTAAATGGGGAAAGAGAAAAGAACAGCTTAGATATCACGTGATATACATATGCCACACTGAGAGATCAATTTGTGTTTAGAACACCAGTTTAGTGATTTGTGCCACTCCTTGTAAGTTTTGTTTTGTTAGTAAGAATAGTTTATTTAGGGCGTCTTTTTGACGCTGAAGATGTTTTGTTTGGTTCTTGCTGGACGTTGATCTAGTCAGATTACGTTGTTGTTTTTTTTAGTGAGACTGGTTTTTGGTTTTATTTAGTTTTTTGATTTGGCACAAATCTAGTTCTTTTCTCTTTACCTTTCTTTATTATAATCTAACTAATTACTTTGAGGTGTCCTTCTCATGTTGAGACTCATTGTAATAAATCACTTCCCTAAGAAAACTCAATCGGGTGATGTGTTTGATGTTTTCCAGTACACGCTCATTATTTTAATGTTACATTCCTTAATCCCTCTAGATATTAAATAAGGTTGTAACATTAATGGGGGCTGGTCCGGGATCGTTATTTATAACTTCTCCCGATGAAATAAATATTGTTCATGTACTGGAAAATTTTGTAATGGTACAGGTCATGGATTGTTTGAATTTGTAAGTTTGTATCGTTCATGTCGTGGAATATAGTGTACTGGATAGGCATAATAATCATGACTTCGTTTAATTTACAATCTTTTGTTGAGAGTCCAACTTTAGAGCAGTTTGAGAAATGCAGAAAGGATGATTTATTATCCATTGCGGGTCATTTTCAGATTCCGGTAGTGAGACAGGCTCTTAAGAGGGAAATTAAAACTGTTGTGTGGAATCGTCTAGTGGAATTGAAGTTATTAGTAGGGCCTGTGTCAGACGAGTTAGATGGTGCGGAAGGTGGTCCTCCTGATCGTAATTTAACGGATCAAGACAGTGCGCGAAGTGAGGTTACTGATTCTGTGTTTGGAACTGAGAGGCGGACCGGTTTATCGCCGTTTGAACCATTTTCACCTGTCTCCCCCTCGACTAAAGAAGATACGAAGTTAAAAGTGCGTTTAGCTCGTTTACAGATGGAAGCTCAAGATAAAGCACATAACCGACAGGCAGATTTGGATATGCGTCTTAAAATACGCACCCTTGAGATTGAGGCAGAGAAGCAAGTAAAGATGCGGCAACTAGAGTTAGACGCTATGAGAATTGTTGGTGGCGTAGCTGTGCAGCCCGTTCCTTCTAAAGCTGCGAGAGCTACTCCTATAGTCATGAGTGCTCCTTCGATTCCAGTCTCAAGTTCGGCAACAAACACATTTGATGTAGGTAAATATATATCGTTAGTACCTCATTTCAGGGAAACCGAGGTTGATTCTTATTTTTGTGCCTTTGAGCGTATTGCGACCTCGCTCGCTTGGCCGAAGGAAGTGTGGACGGTCCTGCTCCAATGTAGATTGGTAGGGAAGGCACAAGAGGTATTTTCGACTTTACCTATTGAAGAAAGTTTAAAATATGAGACCGTGAAGCTGGCAATTCTCCGTGCGTATGAATTAGTTCCTGAAGCCTATAGGCAGAGGTTTCGAAGTCATAAAAAAAATTCTAATTCTACTTTTGTCGAGTTCGCCCGAGAGAAAAGTAATTTGCTTGATAAATGGTGTCATGCAAATAAAGCCAATGATTTTGCGTCACTGAGAGAATTGGTCTTGCTGGAAGATTTTAAGGGTTGTCTACCTGATCGTGTTGTGCTTTATTTAAACGAACAGAAGGTATCCACGTTGTCACAAGCCGCTGTTTTGGCAGACGAATTTGTCCTTACGCACAAGACTGTGTTTTCTCCACGTATAGACAAGACTACTGTTGTAGTTAAAAATTCTCCTAATTTTGATCAGTCTCCCAGAACGAAATTCGTTTCGTCGTCGTCGAAAGAAGCTCGTGAGTGTTTTTATTGCCATAAGCAAGGCCATTTAATTGCCGAGTGTAACATCTTGAAACGGAAACAACAGACAGCTCAGACGAAAAGTGTTGGCTTGGTAAACGCTGTAGGTCTATCTCATATTGGACGAGCAGAGGAGGAGAATATCTTTGATGTGAGCTATAAACCTTTTGTGACAACTGGGTTTATTTCGTTATCTGATGATGGAAATGAACAAAAAGAAATCCATATATTGAGAGATACTGGGGCAAGTCACTCTTTTGTCTTGGCAGATGTATTGCCTTTGTCGGCTGAATCATATAGTGGTTCGAGTGTTTTTGTGCGAGGTATTGAAATGGGTGTGGTTAAGGTACCACTGCATCGGGTGTACCTAAAGAGTGCGCTTGTTACAGGGTTTGTTCAGGTTGGAGTACGTCCTTCACTTCCGGTGAAAGGAGTAACTTTCATTTTAGGGAATGACTTGGCAGGGGGTAAAGTCACGCCTATGCTAGAAGTGGCAGATACACCTGATTTGCGGTTTCCTTCTGACGAGTTATCCCGAGATTATCCGGAGGTGTTTTCGGCGTGCGTAACTACTCGCGCGCAGTCAAAGAAAAAGATCACTGATATCGATCTGGAAGATACTTTCATGGTACAAAACCTACCTGTTCAAGAAAAGACAGCTACACCAGAGAAAAAGTCTAGTTTAAAAGGTTTTGGCGGTGTACTCGATCATAATGTTTTAGAGTTGCCTGTAACTCGCGGGAGGCTTATTTTGGCACAAAAGAAGGATCAGTCCTTAAATAAGTGTTTCTCTAATGTTGTTCGATCTGAGACTGTTGAGAACGGACTCCATAACACCGCATATTTTATAGACGCTGGACTGTTAATGCGTAAATGGAGCTCTGTTGCTGACTCCGATTCAGATTGGAATGCTGTCTATCAAATTGTCATCCCCAGTGAGTATCGTCGATATATTTTATCTTTGGCGCATGAACATGTATTATCTGGTCATTTAGGAGTGACAAAGACGTACTATCGCATTCTAAGACATTTTTTTTGGCCAGGGTTAAAGAGAGATGTGGCTAGATTTTGTAGAACGTGCAGTATTTGTCAGGTATCGGGAAAACCGAATCAAGTAATTAAACCCGCTCCTCTGGTACCTATTCCTGTAGTGGGTGAAGCGTTCGAACAGGTGCTTGTAGACTGTGTCGGACCGTTACCCAAGACAAAGTCCGGTAACCAATTTTTGTGCACGATTATGTGTAGGGCCACTCGATTTCCTGAGGCCATCCCGTTGAGAAGAATTACGGCTCCTGTGATTGTTAAAACATTGCTCAAATTTTTTTCCACGTTTGGACTTCCTAGAGTCGTACAAACTGATCAGGGAACTAATTTTTTATCAAAACTTTTTGCACAGGTTTTAAAATCATTGTCTATTGAACACCGAGTATCCAGTGCATTTCATCCTGAAAGTCAAGGATCTCTTGAACGATTTCACCAGACATTGAAATCAATGCTCAGGAAATATTGTTTAGAGACGGGTAATGACTGGGACGAGGGTGTTCCTCTCGTGTTATTTGCGGCACGAGAAGCCGTACAGGAGTCACTGGGTTTTAGTCCAGCTGAATTGGTGTTCGGACACACTGTAAGAGGACCACTAAAAATTCTGAAAGAGAAAATGTTGGAGGTTAATTCTGGGTCAGAGGTTCATGTCTTGGACTATGTCAGTCGATTTCGGGAACGGCTACATCATGCTTGTAGGTTTGCACAAAATTCTCTGGTGAGCGTTCAGTCTGGAATGAAGAAACGATATGATGTAAAAGCTGTGCCTCGTTCTTTTAACCCTGGTGATGAGGTTTTAGTACTACTGCCTATCCTGGGTTCGGCATTATCAGCACGCTTTTCAGGACCCTATGTAGTTTTAAAGAAAATTAGCGAGACCGACTATGTCATTCGAACTCCTGACAGAAGGCGCCAGTCGCGCGTCTGTCATATTAACATGCTCAAGTCTTATCACACCAGAGATGGTTCACGGAGCAGATCTACTGAGGGGACCATAGGGCCCATGGAAGCTTCTGTGGCTCTGACTTGTGGACTACCATTAAATCTGGAGGATGAGGTTAGTGCTGTTGATGACATAGTCCTACGAAATACTTCTCAGCAGTGTGCTAAGCTGGAAAACTCTGAGGTTCTGAAGAATTTGCCGATGCATCTTACTCACTTATCTGATGTTCATGTGCAGGATATTGTGGGTGTTATCACTGATTTTCCATCTCTATTTGGAGATGTGCCGTCGCAGACTACGGTGTTGCAGCATGATATTAATGTTGATGGTGCATTACCTATTAAACAGCATGCATACCGGATGAATACTGTAAAACGAACAATAATGAGGCAGGAAACTGACTATCTGTTGGAGAATGGGTTGGCTATGCCTAGCAGTAGCCCTTGGAGTTCTCCTTGCCTTTTAGTGCACAAGCCTGATGGGTCGTTTCGTTTTTGCACGGATTATCGCCGTGTAAATTCAGTTACCGTTCCTGACTGTTACCCACTTCCTAGAATGGAAGATTGCATTGACAATTTAGGATCAGCCCGGTTTGTCAGTAAGTTGGATCTACTGAAAGGGTATTGGCAGGTGCCGTTAACATCTCGCGCATCTGAAATCTCTGCTTTCGTAACTCCAGATTGCTTCATGCAGTATCACGTGATGGCTTTCGGATTACGAAATGCACCTGCCACCTTTCAAAGATTAATCCAAACTGTACTGGCTGGAGTTCCCCATTGCAACGCTTATTTGGACGATCTGGTATTATATTCAACGGAGTGGTCAGAACACCTGAAACTTCTTCGTGTCGTGTTCGAGCGTTTAGAGAAGGCAACATTGACACTCAACCTCGCTAAATGTGTTTTTGGTAAGGCGAGTGTGACTTACCTGGGTAAAGAAGTGGGCGGAGGACAGGTGAAACCTGTAGAGGCTAAGGTGACTGCCATTACCGAATTTCCCGTGCCTACCTCACGGAGAGAATTACGACGTTTTCTAGGTATGGCAGGCTACTACCGTAGTTTTTGTGTGAACTTTTCTACGGTAGTTAGTCCACTAACAAATTTGCTTAGCCCTGCTCATTCTTTCATCTGGTCTGAGGATTGTCAAAGTGCATTTGAAACTGTGAAAGCTTTGTTGTATAATACCCCTGTTTTAGCTGCTCCAGATTTCGAACGTCCCTTTAAACTTGAGGTTGATGCGAGCGCTGTGGGAGCTGGGGCAGTGCTTTTGCAGGAGGATAATGTCGGAGTAGATCATCCCGTTTGTTATTACTCCAAAAAGTTTAACAAGCATCAACGAAATTATTCCGTTATTGAAAAAGAAACTCTGGCTTTGCTGCTCGCCCTTCAATTTTTTGAAGTGTATTTGGGTTCTTCAAGTGTCCCTATAGTCGTCTATACAGACCACAACCCGTTGGTGTTCCTTGCAAGAATGTACAACCAGAATCAACGCCTTATGCGTTGGTCGTTGGTGGTTCAGGGATACAATCTCGAAATCAAGCATAAGAAAGGGTCCGAGAATGTGCTCGCCGATGCCTTATCTAGAGTGTAATTTTAAAGATTTGAGTGGAATAAACATTATGTGTTTATTCTTATGGGGAGGAGTGTTACGTCTTATACTGTCATCTGTTTGGAGCTGTTGTTGTTGTTGTTGTTGTTGTTGTTTTTTCCCTCCCGTACGCTCTTTCTTTTCTTTCACTATCACTGTCAGCAGGATGATGCGGCTACCTGATTGGCTTATCCATCTGTCAATCATCCGGGCGATGTCATCGTCATCATTGCTGTTGGATGATGATTCAACGCGGCTACACCAATGAGGGCGCGCCATGTGCCTATAAAGAGCGCACCTGTGTTGGAGGCGGGAGATGACTTTGTGCACGCTAGAGCTCTCGCTTGTTAGTTTTGCCTGACCTGTACCATTAATTGGATTGATGTGTTCTTTGATAACTCAGTAATGAGACCTCCGTAAGTGAGGCTCATTTGCGCTGTTTTTTTCCTTGTGAGTATCACCATTTATTCTGTCTGGTGGTTTGATCTACTGTTAAATGGGGAAAGAGAAAAGAACAGCTTAGATATCACGTGATATACATATGCCACACTGAGAGATCAATTTGTGTTTAGAACACCAGTTTAGTGATTTGTGCCACTCCTTGTAAGTTTTGTTTTGTTAGTAAGAATAGTTTATTTAGGGCGTCTTTTTGACGCTGAAGATGTTTTGTTTGGTTCTTGCTGGACGTTGATCTAGTCAGATTACGTTGTTGTTTTTTTTAGTGAGACTGGTTTTTGGTTTTATTTAGTTTTTTGATTTGGCACAAATCTAGTTCTTTTCTCTTTACCTTTCTTTATTATAATCTAACTAATTACTTTGAGGTGTCCTTCTCATGTTGAGACTCATTGTAATAAATCACTTCCCTAAGAAAACTCAATCGGGTGATGTGTTTGATGTTTTCCAGTACACGCTCATTATTTTAATGTTACATTCCTTAATCCCTCTAGATATTAAATAAGGTTGTAACATTCTGAATATTATATTTTATTCATGCCCATCATTTGTAGTAGCCTATTCGCAAACAATTTTTTTGGAGTTCACTGTGTAGCCTGCTCCCTGAATCGTCGAGTGTAATTTGTTCATGAATCAGACTACACTGCTGAATTAAAATGTTCATTAAATTAAAATTTTATGTTTTTCCCCAAAATAATTTCTAGATAAAGTCAAGATGTTGACGAGAGTGATGTAGAAGTATTCACCGTGAAGCTTGGGGTAAATGACCTCATCATAATTACTGTAGTTACCATGTTCTAAACATCACATCCTTTGTTTTTCCATCAAATGTAATTTAACTAGGTGGTTGAATAAAAATATTTTGACTTTGAATTGAAAAATTACGTCAAGTTAGCACCAGCTTTCTAGTAAGCTAGCCAGTTAGCATCAGCTAAAAATATTTTATAAATAGGTTGATTTTCAGCATGGTTCATTAAAAAATATTTATATTTATCTACTGTTGTTTTAGCTTGTCTTTTTAATTTGAAGCTAAAACTGCTTGTACTCTGATATAAATGTATAAAGCAAACTGCTTTAGAGTGGGGTTACACCTTAAACATGTGGAGCATCAAGATCGATCAAAACTAAAAGCCATTATAATCAACGAAGCTGTGTAGACTGCTAGTGCTCACCTGTAACAGTTTGCAGAGTAAACTATAGTTTTCAGATTTTTCATGCAAGTACCGCAGAATCTCAACATCATGTGGGGCACAAAAAATGCTCTTCAGGGTTGTGGATGTCAGTTCTGTATAACACTCGCTTACTGGCTCCTGTATTGTTGCTGAGGTGCACCACCCCATTACGCAGCTCCTCTCTGTTCAGTAAGGGAAAAGAATTGCAGTGATTTATCAAACTGTGGCTTTCTTGGACACAGAATCCAACCTGAGCCAGCAGAGGGGAAAAAAACTTAAACAAAAACATTAATTCTGTTTGACAGGGCCCTCTACCTCTCTAAACACCACCACAGGATCTGAGACCAGAGAGAGAGTGATTCTCGCTTGAAACACGGCAGTGATTCACTTTTGCTGTTGGTTCAGGATCAGATACGGATAATCTGAGCCATGAAAGCAATACTACAGGGCATTGTACAGAACGGTTTAATTAATGCCTGACACCTGAAAAATTGCTGTAATATTTTAGAGAAGACTGGTTCGTAGAAGCTTCTATTGCCTCTAATGTGAGATAACATTTCTTTTGTGATAGGATAGCATCTCGATCATGTGTAATACAACTTGACATTTTTACCTGTTATTTACAGGGCTTTGGTGTAATTGAAGACCTTGTGCTTGCCGTTAGCTGCTAGCCCTATGAGCTCTTTGCTTGCTGTGTGCAGACAGTGTCAAGTTATCTCTAAAGACTTTGGCTAGAATTCACTTTGCTGTATTGCATTTTAAAATCTGTGTTTATGACTAACCTCCCACAATCCAGTTTAACCAGATGCAATGTGAACTGAAATAGCACTATGCCATAGTATTTAAATTAAATAAACATTCATTTCTTTGCAAAAGAACAAAAAACTATTTGAATGTAAATTAAGCTTATTATATTGTGCTTTATTTAACAGGTAAAATGGCAGATCTCGGTAGACTGCTGCATCCTCCGCAACTTCTCGCTCAGAAGCAGTTGTGCCATGAAAATGGTTCATCACAGACTTTTTTGGGCTGTTTGCAAAGTTATTTACCTCAATTGCATGATTTATGTACATTCAAATTACATTCATTTTTATAAATGAAATATTTAATTTGATTAAATATATTATTTATATTTGTATTTTATATCTATATAAATATATTTTTAAATTTAAAAAAGTAAAACTAATAAAAAATTAAAAAAGCTGTTTAAGTTATGTTTGAAAATGGTACAGCGCTATTATTTACCAAATTTATTTACAGTTGCAATGCATGCAAATAAATGTGCTTATGGTTGGCACATTTCATTATTAATGAATTATCCCTCTTAGCGCTGGAAAAGATTTATTCTTGGCCTGTTTCAGTCAGCTAAAGAAGTTGAGAGCAGATATGACATGGATCCAAGCCAGGTCAAAGGTTATAATTTATCGCCCCTGTGCAAATTTTTTGGCCTCAGGCTCAGTCTTGTCATTGGTGACAAAAACAACACCCACACTCCGCTCTGAATTTCAACAGCTAACAATACGGCTGCCGCAGCCACATCGAGACGGAGAAATGAGCCCTGAAATTTCTGTCATAAATTGCAAAAACATTCTCAAAGGAGGATTGGGGGGAGGAGACGAAAAAATTGGTGTTGGGAAAGCAGTTCTTAGCTCGACTGGCACTTGCGGTCTAACCTGGATTTACTGCCTCGCAGGGCCTACTGCGGAGGCAGTGCGAACTTTTGTGATGAAGGAGAAGATGGTCACTTGCTTATCAAAGCATCCTTCAATTGCAGACACAGTTCTGACTTGCAATTAAATTCTCTCTGGCCTTGAATTTTGACCTCTTTCATTTCAAAGAAAAATCTCAGTTTTTTATGTCTTTAGTATTCACATCATCGGGGCTTGTTGATTTTAAAAGGTAAAATTGAAAAATTGCACTGTTGTAGCTTGCAAATGTTTTCTAAATAGCAGCACTTCGATCCAAGACCTTCTTCAGGCCTTTTGAAAGGGTGAAAGAAACATTTTCTTGTTTGATTAGGTCGCTGGTGTGTCTTGTTAGTCTATTAGCCTGTGTGTGTATATATAAGCACTTATGTTCCTGTTTTTGTTGTCTGGTGTTTTCCTTTGGTGGATGTTACGTTGCTGGTCTCAGTCTTGCTCCCTGGTTTTCTTGATTTTCTTTGTGTATATCCTCTGCACTTGGATCCTGCCTTCACACTTCTCTGAGAGCTCGGTGTGACAGAGAATAAGTCCTGACCAAGAAACACTGGGGCTGTGTTCAAAATCGCCCCCTATCGCCATTCACTATTCCCTACAATGCTCAACTAATATAGTCCACTTCAAGGAGTGAATAGAAATGAGTGAGTGAATTTGTACAATGAGAGCGCCGGAAGGGCTGAGCTTTTGCATAGTTTGCTTGCTGTTTAATAATCATTTGAAACTGGCAGCTCCAGTAGTAATGAAAATATTTATCTTGAATTCTGTCATGGTAACTAGCATGTACAAACCTTGTTTAAACTATTTAATAAGCAATCAAAAAGAAATGTATACTTGTTAAATATTACGCTGTACCCACATTGGACCAGCGGTTTGGAAAATGGATGATTCAGCTGCAAGCGCCATCTTCTGGCGAGACCTGGGAATTCATTCGGCACGACCCTCACAGTGCATTATGGGTATACATCAGTTGTACACTTGTTATTGCGGTGCATTATGGGATTGAATGAGTGCACTTGATAACGTTCACTGTTGTTTAGGACACCACTACAAATGGCTGTCCCCCCAAATAGTGCCCTATTTAAGGGCATGGGGTGATTTCAGTGTATTTTAAATACACAAGGGCTAACAATATAACAAGACACACCTGGGAACAATCAAGACTAATGAACGGGGAACCAATCAACAAAAGGATAAGAACAGAAAGAACATAAAAGAACACACAGGACAAACAGGAACACAGGCTGGGATCATGACAGCAATGGTCAATAAAGACTAATTTTACAGCCCTATTCAGAAGACTAAAGCTTTTGTAAGAGGCCATTTTTAATGAAGGTTTATTTAAACCAGACCAGTAAGATTACTTAAATACAAATAATGTTATTGAGGCATAATTTATTTCAAACCTGCTTCTAAATGGCACGTAGAAACAAAATGAAACCTCGTTGAATTGTCACTGGTCATTGTATACCGTATGTCATCAGACATTCAGACGGTCTGTCTAAGTGGGCCAGATTAAACTGCTATGTGGACCAGAGTTTTGCGAGACTCTGTGTGAAAGTCAAAATGGAAAGAGTGTCCAGTTAAAAATGATTAAGAATCTGCACTAGTCTCAGCGCTAGAGAGGGCTTTGGTCTATTGCGACCATTAGGCCAAATGTGAGTCTAATCTATCATCTTAGGCAGCTAATGATTGTCTCCATGCATCCCAGCAGGCCCATTCTGGCTGGGGAAACGGACAGTGTTCAGGGTTCGGGTTTATTTGTCATCTTCAAGATGTCCCTTTCACACAGAAAAGGTCGACTGCGGTCTGGAGAACATGGAGAGAGGACATCCATTGGGGACAGACCCTCGGAGACCATATTAAACTGAGAGAAAGAAAGACAGATGGAGTTTGTTAAGATAATAAGTCTTCTTGAAATAAGTGGGAGTCGCCGTAATGCAATATTCAAACTCCCCACAGACCTTAGTCTCAGTCTAATGATAGTTTCAGAGCTGCTTCAGACGTTTGTTTAAATAAGTGTGGTCTGACGTGTTGCAGTTTTAATCATGTGCCTAATCATTTATTCTTTTTCTCTCCATTACAGCATTTGTCTTGAGTTGCAACTTCCCTGATAGACCAGCGTATGGAGATGTGTCCGTCACAAGCCTCCATGCGGAGGGAGAGGCCTATTTCTACTGCTTCAATGGATATCAACTCCAGGGTCCTTCCACACTGACGTGCCGCAATGCCACCACACCCTACTGGAGCGGCAGAGTGCCACGCTGTCTTGGTGAGCCCCAAACTTAATGATGAATTTAAGGGGGTGTTCACACTTGTAGTTTGGTTCGCTTGGTTTGTTTGGTCCAGACCCCCACAACAAAACAAACATTTAATCCTGGTCCGCTAAGCGTTCACATTGGCATTTTAACATCGAACCTAAAGATACCAAACCTAAATATAAAGGGATATGTTCACAACCTGATTGGTCGGCTTTTATTACATATTTTCCATGACAGAACATCCAAAACAATGTTGTGTGCTGGGGTAAATGCGCTTGTTGTATGTGCGTAGCCTGCGTATGATGGTATTTTGACCAGCTGAGAACTCGTGAAGAGCTTATAAAATGTGTAAAGGAGTCGAAACAGCACCAGGAATCCCTTTGTCACGCACACAAATGAAGATCTGCTGCGAGGAGACGCGGTTCTGATGTCTGTACCGAACTGTGATGGAAAACATCTTGACTATGATCTTTTCAGTGGTCTGTGTCCGTTTGTGTGGTGCGCACCAGGGTTCAGATGGCACCATTCAACTTATTCAAATGAACCGCGCTAACAGAGTAATTGCACCAGGGTTAATTTTAATCGAACCAAACATGCCAAGAGTGAACACACTTACGTTTTTACCTGACAACCACTGGGATTACATTGGTGAAATTGGTTACGTTGGTGGCTAGACCAGTCGTTCCACTGAAAAATTACAATTTAGATAAGAATTAAAGTGCTTTGACAAAAAATACTTTTATACTATCTGAATAATGATGGCATAATTTACCTCCATTAAGTTTATTATTCTTACCAAGATTTTTGCTTTTATTTTAACTAGAGTCATTAAAAAAAAAAATCTGTGCTACTTGACAATATGCCCCAAATGCGGTTTATTGAACATCACTTGGACCCAAGTGATCCCTTTAAAGGGTTATGTATCTAGGCTGATAATACAATAGATGCAGGTTGCTTCCAGGTGGCTGTAAACTTGAAGTAGAAACTACCTAACATGTCACATGTGCCCTTTCACCAAATAGACTCTTAATTGCAGGTTACTCCAGAGGGATTGTCCCTGTATTGAGTGCGCTACAACAAAAGCATCAGCTAAATGACAGTTAATTACCAAATCTGCAGTATTTGATCTCTGCCCCTGAGAAATTCAATTATGAAGCAGTAGCACTAGTAAGCAGCACTGTTAATGTTACAAGTACAGGAAAATCTATGAAATAGTAGTTTCTGCTTTTAATGAACCTTATTTTATTTTTATCTAGATGCAAGTGGTTTTGCCTGTCAATGATAAACACAGCCTCCTCACACTTGCTGATTTGCATCATTGTGAAGCCGCCCTGGACTCGCTCACTAGCAATTATCCTTCGTTTTATTTTCTTCGTTTCTCCATAAACATACACCCACAAGTCATTTTGTCATTCAGACGCAACCAAACCTCATGCCTGTGTAAATATTTAGTCCACACAGGTGTGATTTAACTTGACAGAGGAGAAACTCCCGTTGCGGTTGCTCCCTCATCCTTTTAAGTTAATTGGGGTTTGATCATTGATTTTGGCTGGAATGGTTGTAACAGAATTGTTTGTGCTACAAGGCAGTGAATATTAACAACCGTACCCCCTCAAGGCAGCCTGGTGTGACAGCGTGATTGACAGGTCTGCCTCCTCTGCATAAATAAGGACTTTTTGTGCCTCAATCTCTTTGTAGAGCCGAATCCCAGAGCTGGAGAACTCTTCCCTCTTGCATGACAAACAGAACAACATCTTCGATTGCAAACAAGACCGGGTTCCCTGAAGGACGGCTGTTTTGATGAAGGATCTCATTTAGTGCTTCGGCGGCACGAGTCGTGAGGTGGTTTAGTTAGCCTGCGGCTGCCAGACGTGGCCTACAGGACCTGGGGTTTTTCACTTTTTGCCATTATTTTGGAGTGAAATAGCATAAACGTGCAGTTTTAGAAGCATGCTGATGCGGAGCCGGGCCAGACTGTCAGAGTCTGATTACTGATCAGCATGGGCCGGCTGCCAGGGAGCAGGGCTTTGGGTCCACTTTAATTACGTTCTGTGCGCCTGACTAACCTTCAGCCGTCAAGCTCTGAAGGAATACCTCCGACAAGCTCTCACTCTTTTTTTTGTTGCTTTAACAAAAACTGTTTACTGTTGCTTTAGTAATAGTAATCCTTCTCTGTTTGAGTCGTTGTGGTCTAAAGTTTCTTGAGTCAAGAGGTGGCATAAATACAATAACTTAAATGCTCCTCTTTTTATTTTCAGCATTTTTCATTTCTGAATTAAAAATAATTGTATGGCTTTGTGGGGGATGAATTTCAGTGTGACACAACTGTCCTGATATCACAATGAAAACATTTTTCAATTAAAATTCTTTTAGTGTTTTTGTTTTATGCAAAACTGATTCCCATATTATTACTATTTGATTTTTTCCCCAAAGTCTTGTGGTATGACCAAAATGCAGATTTTTTTTTTATAAAACAGGAAATTATATCATAGAGAGGACCCCTGTCAAGTTCAGGAAGTTTCTTAAAATGACAAGGCAAGATTACTTCAACGTGTAAAAGGTATATTAATTATTTACTATATGTATATTATTATCGTAAAATACTAATAAAATACTATACAATTATTTAATTAAAAATAATTATTAATAATGAAATTGTACACTAGCATTTGTTCACGGAGTCAGGGAATTATGTTAATACTTTATACTTAATAAATGGCATTTTTATAGTCATTACATTTAAACTTTTGTTGAAAATGGTATAAAAGTCTTTCAAAAATATATATAAAACCAGCATAAATACAACGAGTACATTTTTAAGATCTCGGCACATGTGTTTTAAACTAGATTTTAAAAAGTCTTTTATAATCCCAAGCACCTGGTGCATCTGAAATCACATAATGTCTGAGTAAGTACGGCTTTTAATGGGAAAAAAAATTGCGACCGTTAAAAATATATATTCTATAGACTACAGAATGAATGTATGTAGTATGAATAAATCCCACTTTACTACATCAGCCATGTTGACATTGTCATGTGACTTGTGGTGTCAGTTGCATCGCTTCACTGCCATTCAGTACTGCTCTCCCGTGGCCTCATGGGATAGAAAACATCCATCAGATTTGCACTTCAGAATCTCGCCGGAAGTAGTAGGTCATTCGGATTCTTTTCACCTACTGTTGAATTCAGACGTACTCCTCATTTCAGATACAGTTTTTCTCCTACTATATAAGCACACATTTTCATGCACTGAGGGTATCTGAAAGTCTTTGACGTGTACCCTCACTTTCTATGTCTTCTTATTGCTACATTATTGTGTTTTAGATAGAGATCTAGTCTCTGTGTTCATGCACTATGAAAGAGTTTTGTTATCCACAGCTCAAAGCTCATTCTGAGGGCTTTCCTTGAACTCTAGCACTCTTATTTTCATCTCAATGGCATCTGTCTCCTTCCATTTGTACTTTGAACAGTGGCCTGTGGTGGAATGGTGAAGAACGCGACTCTCGGCCGCATTGTATCGCCTGGTTTCCCTGGCAACTACAGCAACAACCTGACCTGCCACTGGGTGCTGGAGGCCCCTGAGGGTCAAAGACTGCACGTGCACTTCGAAAAGGTGGCCCTCGCCGAAGATGATGACAGGTTCGTATCAGTCAACTCACTCAGTACTCCGCTATTATACACTAATTAGTCAACTGATGTTCAAAGAGACAGTTGGAGAAGCTCAGAGTGTCTCTTCACAGTGCGTCACACTCCAAATGTGGCGCTACTCTTCAGGGCATTATCTGCTACGGCGAGAGCGAGGGATGATAGGAACAGCTGTGAGTGCGCGAGTGAAAGTGGATGAAAGTTTCTGAGATCAGACACTTGCTCTCCTTTAAAATAATTTAGAATAATCAAATCCCCTCGTGCAGGCGCGGAGAGAGCGATTACAGCCCACTCCGGGGCCTCAGGAGGGGGATTAAGTTATTTTTATTAGCAGTATCCGCTTTTTCTGCAGGCTTTGCTAACAAATGGACTTTTAATGAGGTCACTTGCTGCTCAGCTATTCAAAATCATATCAGGCAATTATTATGAAAACTGCCAAAAGACAGTACTAGAAATCGGAGGAACGTTACATCTGCTGCCAAACAGATACTGTAGAGAGATTCGCTGTTTTGAACCAAACTAAACCATTCTGTTCTGTTTATGTCTGCAGGTTTCTGATAAAAAATGGCAACCACATCGACTCGCCCATTCTGTATGACTCGTATGAGGTGGAATACCTTCCGAACGAGGGGATCGTTTGTTCCGACAGATATCTCTTTGTGGAGTTCACGACGGATGGTTTCGGGACCAACACGGGGGTGGCCATTAGATATGAAGGTACGGACTAACTAGACAATTCATTGTAAGCTTGAGTAGATCGTAGAATCATTGCCACCAATGGTCTCTACGATCAACTTTTGAGAATCGCAGCCCAGGTCAGTTCGCGAGTGAACCAGTAGGTATGTTTACGTTCACTAATTTCCGTCAATCAGAATGAATACAATCTGATTTCACATTCTGAAAGTTCTGTTTACATGAACTATAAATGCTGCAATCTGATTCACATATTCGTTTACATGTGCATTACATGTATTCTCAACAAAATTTCAGTCGCCACGTTCAGAACCGAGAAAACCATCGGGAAAATGTCACTAGAACTATTTTTACTGGAGTGCAATTTTTATCTTGATGAAAAAGAAAGCTGACAAAAATGTTAGTAGAGCTTTTTTAGCAAATATTGAGTAAATATTAAGTCTCCTCCACTGACCAGTTCGTAAGATACGAGATAAACATACGCACGTTCATAAGTCATTGAATGTATGTAAACATCATGACCCATTGCCTGTGCACAAGGTTTTTTGAAACTGGTTGGATTCAAGTGTGGATCGATTGATGTTTTCTATTAAGAATTTTTTATCCGATTGACTGCCATCAATTCGATTATAAGCGTATTATTTGGGTGTAAATGTAGATCATGATTCGGTTCACTAATGTCTTATTCATTATCAGTTTTTTAGTCACTGTACAGCATTGGTCACAGGACATCGTAATAATGAGGACTTGACATCTTTTCTTATCCGTCCTCCGCTGCTTTGTCTCTGAACCGGGCCATACACGGCGGCGGTTACCGAGTTCAAACGTTGTTTGAAGAACACATGTCCTTTACAGAGCCTCAGGGCTGTGGTGGAGACAAAGATTGTACCTTCCGGCACATTCCCCTTGTTGCTTCGATTCACACCAAAGATCTTTTCTCTTACGTGCCTTGCTAAACACTCCTTAGATTCATGGCTCAAATGAGATTTATTCAGATTAAATCAAATGGAAATCGAATCAAATGTAACCCGGCAAGGTCATTAAAATGAGTTTTAACTGGAAAGAGAAATTGCATAAATTACATTCCTATTCCCTCTGACAGGTCAGTCGAATGTGTGCAGTTGCATTTGTTCACAGGGTTGACATGCACACCTCGGGACCTCGCAGTCATTATCTGGCGAGATCAATCTAATCTCATTTACCATGCCACAATCCGATTATGCTATCTACAATATACTAATGTGCCTTCACGGCTACCTGTAATAATTTGGCTTGTCTTCTCACACTTCTGACACCTCTCTGAATTTCACACCAGTTAGAGTGCTCAGCCTTTAATAGTCTTTCTGACTGAAGTGCTTAAAATCAAAATGGATCTGTTTTTATAAATTTCAATAGACTAGCAAAAGAATTGAACTCTTTGTGTATTGAGAAGCCACACATTGAATACTTGTTCAGTTCCCTGAAGGCCATTTAAACCAGAATCATGTAAATTTATGTAATAATTGTATTTGGAATATTTGTATTTGCTGAAATAGAGGTATTGTCATACTTTTCATAGGTAAATTTCTTTATTTTTTGACCTTGTTGTGTATGACCGTCAGCATGGCCCAGATAAACTTTTATAGCTAAAGTTGCTGTTTTACATTTTTATCACTACAATTCAAAAGCTTTGGGTTGGGAAGATTTATTTATGTTTTTGAATGTCTCTCATGCTCAACAAAGCTGCATTTATTTGATAAAAGGTAAAGTAAAAACAGTAATAGTGTGAAATATTGTTACAATTAAAAAATAACTTTTGTCTTTTTTTAAATGTAATTTTTTTCCTGTGATGGAAAAGCTGAATTTTCAGCATCATTACTTCAATCTTCAGTGTCACATGATCCTTCAGATATGCTGATTTGATGCTCAAGAAACATTTCTTATTATCATCAAAGTTAAAACAGTTGTTAGGCTTCAAAAAATATAAATAAACACCTAAAAATAAAAACCTTGCATATCATATTTACCTGTGCCCTTCCTGTCTTAGGACATATACAGAAATTTAATAAAGTTATCAAACAGTCTGCGCTGCATTAATTATAAATTATATATAGACTAATCCTTATTAAAGTTACAAAAGTTCTTTAGTCAAGAGCAGTGAGTGTTTTTCTCTGTTCCCTTTGTTCTTTGATTAACTTTAACGACAGAGATAATTAGTGGCTACTGTGTAAAGTCCCTTTAAGACCAGCCGCTGCTAACAGAGACGCGGATCTCACACATGCCTCATTCTCTCACGAGTCACAACTCTTCACGTTCATCATAAGACTGTTCTTCGGTTATGAAGATACTCGACAAAAAGACATTTTGGCATAATTGTGTGTGTTATTGTTCGTTCCAGCACGAAAGAGAACTGTATTCTGACGTGCTGTCTTGTGCGCACGCACGTTACTAGCGCGAGTCTTTTGTGTGTCACAGTCAGGACATTCACAGGCAGCGCGCTCTTTTTTTGTCTTGTCGCGCATGAATGGTTTAAAAGCATTTGCATGAATAAGAGCGGGATCATGTAACACTAGCCAAAGGATGACAAAAATTAACAGATGCTGCGTTAATTGCGTTAACAGCCCTAATTTGTTTATTTCATATAAAATCGCAGCATTTTGCGTCATATAATCGCGTAGGCTTGACATCGCGATTGCGTATTATTGATCGTGCAGCACTGATAAATAAATAAAACTGAAGCAAAAAAAGTATTTTTGATCACAAATGAATCTAATTGATGACAAATAACTAATATGATTTTTCTTTCCTATGGGGACCTCACTCATGGCAATAACACAAAATGTGCATTGCGCATTAAATTAAATTATGTGCAAAGCTCATTTCCATATAAATCTGACTTTTATGTTGATGCCATCTTATGTAATGATTGTTTCTGTGGATATAAGAGAGCAAGAATCAACTGATGATTAAAATGACTCATTTTTACTTCTTTTAGAGAAGGAGCCAGATGAATACAAAGATGAATAATGCAAATGTGTCTGGGTAAGGGGATTGGTGGAGGGGGAGGGGTACAGTTTGCTGTAATTGGCAGAATGGCCTGTGTTTATTAAACAGAGCGAGGCTGAAAGTGGGTAGTCTAATCTAGCGCACGCTTGAATGAGGCCGGACCCGGAGGGATATCAAAGCCAGTGTTTACCCATAGTCTGAACATCCTCATCTTAAGTCTCCTCCTCTTGCTCTAATCTCTATTCTACATTCTCAGGCGAGCACAACAACCAATAACGGTTCAGCCAGGCATGTCAGTTTGTTGTTTCCCTGAGTGAGTTTGTTCATTCACGTTGCACATTTATTCACGTTGTCGGGCCGTCTCTCTTCCTTTTACGCCCGTAAATGGCCTTGCAAGTCTGGCTAAGGTTGATTAACTAACAATATCCTTCCAAGGGCAACCCGAAACCTTGGTTTTGCATCCAGGAGGATTTTGATTGGTGGGAATGTAAAACGCTGCACATTGCTTTGCCACATTCAACAGACAAATTATTTTAGACTGCCATCTAAAAATGCTTTTAAATTCAGATTCCGCGTTGCCCTCTGCCTTTCCAATGAAATTATTATGTGAAAGGCTGAGCCGAGCGGACTGGTTGTCTGTGTGTTTTAAGCTCTTCTGAAATCAGATGCTTGGTGATAGTGTTTGGACTGTGATGTGCGTCTTGGAGCAGGTGATTTATGGTGTGTCCTCTCAGCTTTTGCAGCAGGGCACTGCTACGAGCCATTCGTCAAGTACGGCAACTTCACCAGCACTGACAGCACCTACGCTGTGGGCACGGTTGTGGAGTTCACCTGCGACCCCGGCTACACCCTGGAGCAGGGCTCCGTTATCATCGAGTGCATGGATCCCAGCAACCCTCAATGGAATGAGACTGAACCCGCCTGCAGAGGTGTGTGTGGGAATGTTTGCATATGCATATGTACCAGGGTTGGGCCAAATTCAGAAGTGAAGAATTAGCTCCTTTTCAGTTTATGAGAGTGAATTTGAATCTGTCCGTTAGGCCTATAAGCCTTCAATGCTTTTAAAACTTTTTTTTATCTTTCAAACAAGGCTTTGTCAAGCTAACACTTTTGTCTTTTGTTTTGAGTTCAGTTTTTTTTTATTCTACTTCCTTCAAATTCAAATTCTAAACGATGTTCAACCCTATATGTACACTGTGGGTCAAATCCAGTATTCAATAAAAATGTGCATTTTATTCATTTTGTTCTATGCATCAGTTGTTGATTGGATTTTGATTTAAATCTAAATAAAGTTCAAATTTAAACTAATAATATTATTAATACCAGTTATTATTATTATTATAATTAACTGGCCATCTGCCCAGGGTGTCCCCCACCTATGGCCAGAGATGCTGGGATAGGCTCCAGAGGATAAAAGCGGATTGGAGATTGAGAGATGCTGGGATAGGCTCCAGAGGATAAAGCGGATTGGAGATTGGATAGATGGATTATCATCATTATTATTATTTAAATTATTATTTGAATATTTATTGAGTGATTTCTTATTTTATTTCATGTATTATTCATCAAAAGCTGATCTAATCAATGTAAAGAGCATTATAACTAGCCATTTATCCAAAAGTGTTTACCTAAACTGGATAATTTGCTTCATGAATCTGGTGCTAAAACAACACAGGCAGCATGTACTGTAAATAAAGCTGTCAGGAACAAATTATTATCTCCTCTACGTTCACACGTGTGGAGGGTATAGTGTAAGCTTTACATTTATGCGTTTCTGTGTATATCCTGCATTAGTTAGCTGCTGAAGAGCTCTTCAGGCCGCATGTGCAAGTACAGTACAAACCCCTCACATCCTTTTAGTGCCTTTTCTATGTAATCCACTACATCCTGTGTCACCTGGATGGGTTTCAGACATTCTTAGCCACAGTCACGCACCTAAAGCAGCACTAAAAGCATTAAGCCATGGATGCTAGAACCAGGTGCACAGAGCCGAATAATGTGAGAGAATGCCTCACTCATAATGCCCAGATTCCACACACACACACACACACACACACACACACACACACACGGCTATCTTATCTGACCCGTTGCTCAAGTACATTTCTTGAGCCTCACAATAGAGTTTGGATTGAAAGGATTTAATCGTACTGGCTCTAGAAGAGGGTCAAGACAACAGCTTTTCCATTTGAAAATGTGCTTACATCCAGCTAAGCCAGTGTAGTGATGTGAATAGGGGGGAAATGAAAACAGGATGCAATGAGTCATTTGTTAATCTGGCCAGAATTTTTCATTTAGACCCCAGTCGGATTAATCCAGAGCTTGAGCTCTGTTCGAGAGCTGGGAGAACTTTTGAACATATAGTGATTTTGTATAACATCAGTGTTGTTATTAACTTAAAATATTAAAATCATTTTCATTCATTAAAATTAAGATGAAATAAAATAAAATATAAATTTTAGATGAAAAGACATGTTGCCTAAATTCTACAGTTTATATAATACTAAAATAACACTGACAACATTCATTTTATTTATTTATTCTGATATTTATTGTATTGTGCAATAAATAAGATTTAATACAGATTAAATAAAGATTTGGGTACTTTTGCATTTTAGGTACTTTTGTGTGTGTTTGCTTTTCACTCTGACCTGTTTTCTCTCTCTCTCTTGTTGCATTGCAGCTGTTTGCAGTGGAGAGATCACAGATTCAGCTGGGGTGGTGTTATCTCCAAACTGGCCTGAGGCCTATGATAAGGGTCAGGACTGCATCTGGGGGATCCATGTTGAAGAAGACAAGAGGATCATGCTAGACATCCAAGTGTAAGTCCAAGTGAATGACATATATGCATATTACGCGACAAAAATCATACATGAACACCATACACAGTCCTCACAGTTTTGAGAGAGATATGTATCTGCCAGCCAAATCTTTACATTCATTTCCACTATACTTAACATCTTTATCATATAAACTTGGGGAAATTTCTCATAAATTGCATTACAATTCACTCGTTTTTCTTGATGCATCAATTAAAAATCCTGCCGATGCAAATGCATCGATCTTGAAACATGGATTTTGTAATCTTTAGTTAGATACACATATGTGCATATATGTTGACCCACATACATTTATATTCTCCCAAAATTTCTGCATTTGGCCTCTCCAGAGTTTTTCGGTGGACATGGCCCAGTTTTTTAATGTATGATCTCCAGTTAAAGTGCCCCTATTATGCTATTTTAAAGGTTCCTATTTTTTTTTGTCTCCTACAAGTAGGTTTACATGCATCAAGGGTCAAAAAACATTTTCATTTTCAATATACACTGCGTATCACCTCATTTCACAAAGATTCTGAAAACAAAGATTTGAAGATTCAGTCTCTCTAAACCCCTCCTTTCTGCAAGCCTCCTTTGCTCTGATTGGTCAGATGGCCCAGTCTGTTGTGATTGGTCTACTGCTTACATGTCAGAAATGAAACTCTTGTATACAAACAATGGAATTGCATTGCTGAAAACGGCATCTTCTTGACATGAACTACACAAACCAGTCTCAGCTACAACTACAGTGTTTGAGGGTGGGTCAGAGTAGATGTCATTCAGGGGCAGTCAGTGAAGATCATACGCTGGAATTATGCAAATTTGTTGCACTGTTTTGTAAGTATGTATCAGGAAGAGAGAGTTGAATGGCTGACGACTTGTTGCAGCAGTGCAGAATCAATTCTTTCTTTTATGATACAATAAATGTATTTTTTGTGCACGTTGATCTTTAAAACTTGTCAGGCTTTTTACATTCACAAAGAGCTATGTTATACACTGCATAAAGGTTATATATTCGAAAAAGCATAAGGAGGTGCTTTAATTCAACTGATGCTGCATCCTCCGAGATAAGTGTGGATCAAATCCACTGTGGGTTCATCAAGACCTTTCTGCACACTCCCGACGCACCTATCAGTCTCTAACTCTAGATGCCTACGGACTCAAACATGTTTCACCATGGGGCCGCCTTTCTGCTGGGTTTGTCCTTGATGTGGCTGAGATTGCACCACAGTTACAAATGCTGGTGTTTGCGTCATCTGCTCCCCACTGACCGGTTCGGCTTCATTCTGCTCTAACCGTCCAAATGAAACACCCGTCATAATATCGCTCTAGGCATTTTGTGAGATTTCTGTTCATCTGCGACGACCTAGAACTCGAAGACCTTGTTTGGTTTTTCTGAAGATCTCCCAGAGCATACATCTTTAAAGAACTGACACAACACAACAGCTTTTTTCAAAATATACTTTAAACTCTTTCAGAATTAACCCAAAAACTATTTGAATTTCTCTTCGTTGCATCAGTAATTACTGCGATCAGTGTGGCACGGCGTTTCCTTGGTGGCTTCTACTGTCAGCCAAGTTCTCAAAGACAAGATAGCTGTTGTGTAGCTTTATGTTGAATTTAATTGAGGGGTCATGGGAGAGGTTGAGTATATCTGTAAATTGCGGTTAACATCACATCAGGTTTACTCGGTTCACGCTCCCTGCTAAATTCCGGGCAGTCAAACTGCGCTGGCAGAGAGATCGAAAGATGGCAAGCGAGAGAGAGTTATTTTCTCTGCAGTTCCTTTTGGGGAAAAAGACTCAAACTGCATTGGAGCAAGCTAGATCAACAGGGACAGGGGCCCTCCTCGCACAGGGAAAAATACTCAGTTTGTTCTGTTTCAAAACCTAGTGAGCTACCTATAGAGGCGGCATTTTAAGGCATCATCGATGCGAAAGCTGTGCCAAAAGGTAACTTATTATTTTGCATCTTAAGACATCTCATTTGAACTAAATTCAAAGGTGGCATCACATGTACAGTTTGCATTTTGCAGAATGCATTTCAAGAACGCTTTACAACAAGCTAAAAAATTGACCTATGATGGCTGTACTTAATATCGTAAGTAAAAATATTGTCATTCAATTAAATGCCATTACTCCAGTCTCCAGTCACATGATCCTTCAGAAATCATTCATATATGCTAATTTGCTGCTTAAGAAACATTTCTTATCATTATCAATGTTGAAAAGGATTGTTGCTTAATATTTTTGTGGGAACTGCGTTACAATATTTCCCCACAATTCTTTGATGAATATTAATTCTTACCCCACAAAGAATTTAGTTATTTTTTTAGAAAGTTGCTAGCCTCCACCAGCGTTTTTGATCATTTTCATAAACATTTTGTGGCCCCCAGAATATTTTGTTGTATGAATATCTGAACATGCAATATATCAAAAGAAAGAACAAAGCCTCTGCTTTAAAAAAAAAAAAAGCTGTTTTATTCTAGCTTCATGCATTCTTTTTTTTATCAACACTTGAATGTGGATAAGTTTCACCAAAAAAAGCAACATTTTGAACAAAAAGCTGAGAAAATCACTTTTTTTTCATAGACTACAACATGCATAAGTAATGCTTTTATCACTTGTTTCTGCTCCTTTTTGTCTGTTTTGATTAGGAGATTCTCTACTCTTTCAGAAGTTAGCATAATAGGGCCTCCTACTGTATAACAGTGAAAACACAGAAAGCCAGAAAATGCGTTTAATGGCGGGGAAGGGGAAGGGGAAGTGGCGGTCGGATTGATTGACATATAGGCGTAATTTGCGGGTGGGACATGTCCCCACCACTTTTTGCCAGGGTCGATTGTGTCCCCACCACTTTTGAGACATCTCGCAGCACAGATGTACCAATACAAATAAATGTAACATCTCCAGTTAACTCTAGCAGAGCATTCATTTCGTTCGTTTGTTAAATAAGAGGCAATCTAGCACTCAATCTAGCACTCGTTTCGGAGAGATTCTCAATTCGTGAAATCACAAAACAAAATGCACACAAACGTGTCCCTGCTTGATATACAACCACTGATAAACTTAATCGGTTTTGCGATTTGCGCTTGGCAAAAGTTCTGTCACTGGCCCATTATAGTACATACGTAGAATAGTCGGATCTATGTATTTATTCATGTGAAAATTTTCCGCACTAACAACATATATTAGATATAATTAAATGACAAATTAAACACAATGTACTCAAGGAGGGCAGCACTCAGACGTTTTTACCATATTGTAGAATTAAAACACTTTATACCCAAATGTCAAAACATTTACTCGAATCAATGAACAGCACTTATAAAGCTCCAGTCTTACAGATCATTAACTAAAAAAAGTTGTTTTAGGGTTTAGTTACCCTTTAATAAGAAACTCAACAGAACAACAATTATTTTATTGGATGGTTTATGAATGTGAAATCAATTATGTGAGCAGGGAAACAAGTGTTGAGTGTGATTGTGCCGTCAGGTGAGGTGCGGAACATGAGGCCCTGCTGTGTCAGACCCAGATAGATTATTCATGCATTCAATAATTGGCTGCCTTAATTAAGATTCACTCATTTGCATATGGTTCCTTTCGCATTTGTCATGTTTCTCTCTCTCTCTCTCTCTCTCTCTCACTCTTTTATTGCAAGTGTCCCGACTGCAGTGCTACATTGTGGGACTGTGTAATAAATGACATTCTGGATGTTTTGTTGGAGATACAATCAACATAATTAATTTGTGGCAATGGCAATTTTTTGTTTTTCCTGCTGGTGAGGATGAGGCCACGTGCTTCAACATGTGGTCCAGATGTCTTCAGACAGTTATACTGGTGTGTAGATATTTGCCCCAATTATAAAATATGTTTTGGTTTGAAACAAGATAAGATGACTCTAAATACAGGTATAAATGGCGTCCAAAAGGATGATTCATTTACATGCAGAGAATTTCTTCAGTACTTCTAATATCAACATGGACCAACATGACATGGATCATGTGAAGCATTTGCGTCTGAAGTTCATCATACAAGACAACTTGATTTGAGAATCAGTTAATATATTGTATAGTTTTCTGAAATTAATTTGGCCTAACTGTAATTATAAAGTAAAGATCCGCACACCGAAGAGCTCCCATTCACAAAATGTATTTCAAGTGTGACGTTTCGGGCCTTTACGGCCCTTCCTCAGGCCTCAGTAAAGGCCCGAAACGTCACACTTGAAATACATTTTGTGAATGGGAGCTCTTCGGTGTGCGGATCTTTACTTTGTAAATGTGCATTCTATATGAGATCCAGCACCCGTACTTAACTGGGATGTGCGTGATTATACTGCTCCTATGCCTAACTGTAATTAACCATATGCTACCGTTCAAAAGTTTGGGGTCAGTACGATTTTTTTTAGAAGGATGCATTAAATCGATCAGGAGTGACAGTAAAGACTTATAAAATGTTACAAAAAAATATAAACATCACAACTGTTTTCAACATTGATAATAATAAGAAATTTAGAATAAATAGATTTTAAAATAGAGAACAGTACTGTATTTTTGATCAAATAATTGCAGCTTTGGTGTAATATATATATATATATATATATATATATGGCTTTTTTGTCAATTGTTTTGTCAGTTTCTGTGGATAAAATGTGTATAATTATATTTGAAAGCCATAATTTAGGCCTAAATGAGAGTGCTTTGAAATATATGAGGGGCTCATAATTAGGATGAACATATAATGTGAACAGCCAAGCTTCAGAAAATAAAACAACGTCCCTAATAATGGCCAAATGTAATTTAAATAAAAATGTTCATGCTTTTTTTCCCCCTTAATTTTGCACTTTATCTTGTGGTTTCATAATTCTCTCAACAAGCTTAATAGCAGGTGTAAACAGGACCATTGATTGAGCAGCAGAGAAACATTGTTGGATTGGTCTAGGTGTGTCTGGAGTCATTATGGTCCTTTGCGACGCCTATGCATCACCCATCCTTATAATTTTCAAATGACCAGATTTATCAAAGGACATATGGGATATTATCAGCCAGGCACATCAAGTGAGACATATAGCGAGGGAAAATGAGTAAGGAGGGAGTCAGCCACAGCTGTTCAGCCCAGAGAGACTGAGAGACTAATAACAAATCTACTTTTCCAGTTTCCCTATTTCACCCAGTTCTGTACTTATATTCTTGCTTGCAACTTCTAACAAGCGAGCATTGGCCCCACACATGTCCTTATTGCTACATAGGTGTCCTGCAGAGCCTTTTGGTTGAACTTGAATCATGGGTACTGTAATAGCAGGGCCCGGGCCACTGCTGGAGGCTCATTATGGGGCCATAAGAACATTTTAGCCCAATAATGAATATGCACCCACTCCTCTGTAATCATTCATCAATGTACCGCGCATTCCCAATTACCTGAGAACGTGGGGCGTAATGAAAGCTGATGAATTAATTTAGCAGGGAGGGTTTCTCATGCTGTATGTGCCGGGCCGTGAATCGGAGGAAGGGGGGAGAGAGGTGCACAGGTGACAGCTGGAACACCTGCACACAGTCTTTCAAAGACCTAGCCGCACAGCATGGAATGCTGAATATATCAGAGTCAGTCAAATTCCGGGATTCTCATGAGTGCTACAGCCCTCTACTGGAGTTGTAGTGCACAGCTGTGCAAGATCGACATGATTTAGCCAAGTAGGATGTTCATGCCTTCATGCCTATATGTACTTTGTATATATATAAAATAGGGCTGCCCCCAACTAAAGATTAATAGTCATTCATTTAAGAAATTAGTCGATTAATCGCACGTTTATATTAATTTAATTGGGCTGATCAAATATACACTGGGTGCATGGAGGAATATAGCCTATTCAACGCTCAAACGCATGCATAAAGCTTGCCACAAAGCACCGGCAAATATGATTATAAATGCGTCGGAATAAAATAACAAGGAGACTTTTTAATTGTTTATTAATAAACTAGTGTTTTCTGAGTTAGTGTCGGCTGCAAAGATGAAGTTGAGGATGCTGACTCTTCATCTCAACAGTATATTGCGCCTTTAAAGAGAATGCACCTTTCATACAGATTACATGATCTGAGAGTATTTGTTTTTTATTCAAATTGGTTCATTTAAAAGTAGACTTTTCAACTTGTCTGTGAGGCAAGTAGCCTATACGCTGAGTTTCGGTAAATTTTTGAGTTCACGGCGACGAAGACGGCAGAAAGTGCATCCTGTTTGTTATTCTTTATTTTACAAAAGCACAACGTTTTGTTATTATTGTGAGTTTACACAAATAAAAGTAGACCCTTTCGAATGATTTCGATGTAGTACTCTTATATGTATGACCATAAATGACAGAGTATTTTAAGTTGTTTCCACTGTTATTAGGAAAAAAATGCAAGTGATCGCGCCTCCATGTCATGCAGTAAGCGTGCTATACTCTAGCTTCCACACACAAACACTTGGATGTGTGCCTAATAGTAGCGCACATTTAATTATTTAGGTTAACGTTAGAGCGAGCAGCCATGTAAAGTTGCTACTACTTACATGTTTTAAAGGATAAGCCATATTTGAGGTTAATGAATTATAGGCGACAGATTTCCTGCCCGACATACTGTAATTACCAAAAGGACCCACTGTTAACAATCTGTCCCTTACGGACTGCGTGACTTTGTCATTTCCTGTGGAATTTTTGACGAATAAGCCTCTTCTCTATTGATGGTAGCCCTAATATGAAAGATACAATATTGTCAGTTACTTTGTCAGTTTTTGCTAGACCAATAAGAAAAGTTCCAAACACAGCTGCAAAACAGAGCAAAAATGTTTCGATCTTGAATGTATCATTGTATTTGAACCAAAATGTTGAGTTAATGATTCAGTGACTCACTGATATAGACAGTCACTTTTTTATTTTCTGAATAAATCAACATTTTTGAACAAATCAGTTGAATGAATGATTCAATGACTCGCTTATAAAGACCGCCACAAAGAGCTGCTGATCACCATGTAGCACTGTTGTTGTTCTCAAACATACTGATATGTAAATGTATCAATCGTATATAAATTGTGCTAATAGTTGCATTTAATTTTCCCAGTAATTATTAGAAAAAAATAATGTGAAAAAAATGCTGTAAATTATGGCCCATGGGTAAATTCTGGGAATACCTACCATTGGAGAAATTCAAGCTTAAAGT
Organism: Leuciscus leuciscus; assembly: GCF_965113295.1. NCBI lineage: Eukaryota > Metazoa > Chordata > Actinopteri > Cypriniformes > Leuciscidae > Leuciscus > Leuciscus leuciscus. The sequence continues at coordinate 20,824,150 of NC_138733.1, forward strand.
ACTTCCTTTCTGTTTTTCTCCGTGTGAGCACGGCACCAGCAATGCCAAGGTCATGAGTTTGATTCCCAGGGAAAGCTAGAGCTGATCAAATGGATGTGTACCTTGGATGCAATGCAAGTCACTTTAGATTAAAAAAAATTAAATGTCTTTTTTCATGTGTTGCATCAGTGTTTGAATCACTTTTTTTTATGGGGTATAGTCCTAATTGACCGTGAGCTGTTGATTTTTTTTATTATTATTATTGTTTCTCTCTTTTTCCCCTGCATTTTTTGGCATTGGGTTTATAGTTGGCTTGTCTGCAGAGCTCTGTATGGTGGTTGTGTGCACCTCAGAGAGTCACAGCCTTTAGCAGGCTGGTAATAAATCAAGGCTGTCTCATCCCCCAGGCACCGAGCCAGAACCCAGACCAATATTTAACTTTCTAATTAAAGAAGAACTCTGCAAAAACAGAGGAACTAATTTCTCTCCTTTATTTGAGAAAGCATCATCCTCTAAGTCTCTCTGGAAATGTTGACAATCCAAATGAAGTTTTAGTCTCTTATATTTGACTGGCTTTCCAAAAGTCAACATTGTATGGCTAATCATGCAGAAGTAACTCAGACTTATCCACCTTCATCTCTGGAAAGTCCTGTGTTAATTTGCTACCTCAGTCCTGAGTCCATTTTAAACAAATCCCTGTGGACTAAAGTCCAACCCAGGATCGCTTGTGGCTCCATAGTGGGTTTTACTCCATGTACAATGACGCACACACTGTAATATATCCAGGTGTGTGTGCGTGTGTGTGTGTGTGTGTGTGTGTGTGTGTGTGTGTGTGTGTGTGTGTGTGTGTGTGTGTGTGTGTGCGTGCGTGTGTGTGTGCGTGCGTACCTGCGTGCGAGCATTCGTGTGTGTGTGTGTATACTGTATATATATGTATATATATGTGTGTGTGTATATGTATATATAGGCTAAAGAAACTAATAGTCGTATTCAACAAAGATGCATTAAATTTATCAAAAGTGTAGGTTTCCACAAACTCTCCCATTTCACCATATCCCAAAGGTGCTCCATTGAGATCTGGTGACTGTGGAGACCATTTGAGTATAGTGAACTCATTGTCATCCTCAAGAAACCAGTGTGAGATGATTTGAGCTTTGTGACATGACACGTTATCCTGCTGGAAGTAGACATCACAAGATGGTACACTGTGGTCATAAAGGGATAAACATGGTCAACAACAATACTCAGGTAGGCTGTGGCATTTAAACAATGCTCAATTGGTACTAAGAGGCCCAAAGTGTGCCAAGAAAAAATCCCTCACACCATTACACAACCACCACCAGCCTGAAGCATTGATACAATTCAAGATGGAATGTTGTTTATGCCAAATTCTGACCCTACCATCTGAATGTTGCAGCAGAAATCGAGACTCATCAGACCAGGCAACGTTTTTCCAATTTTCTGTCATCCAATTTTTCTGAGCCTGTGTGAATTGTAGCCTCAGTTTCCCGTTCTTAGCTGACAGGAGTGGCACTGGTGTGTCTTCTGCTGCTGTAGCTCATCTGCTTCAAGGTTTGACGTGTTATGTGTTCAGAGATGCTCTTCTGCAGACCTCGGTTGTAATGAGTGCTTATTTGAGATACTGTTGCCTTTCTATCAGCTCAAACCAGTCTGGCCATTCTCCTCTGACCTCTGGCATCAACTAGGAATTTTCTCCCACAGAACTGCCTCTCACTGAATCTTTTTCCGACCATTCTCTGTAAACCCTAGAGATGGTTGTGCGTGAAAGTCCCAGTAGATCAGTAGTTTCGGAAATACTCTGACCAGCCCGTATGGCACCACCACACCACGTTCAAAGCTTTCCTCCCCATTCTTGCTCAGTTTGAACTTCAGCAGATCATCTTGACCATCTACATGCCTACATTTTGCTGCCATTTGATTGGCTGATTAGATATTTGTTAATGTGCAGTTGTACCTATTTGGCCGGTGAGTGTATATATAGTATTATTTTGATTATTGTTTTTACATTTTTAAAAACCATTTGAATTAGCAACTCTGTTGCACACCTGTTTAACTTTTTTATTTAGCTCATCCTGCATTTTTACTTTAAATAACTGTAGGTTTCAAAGACATGCAGGGGCTTGCTGTGCCCTGGGAGCAAAGCTGTTATTGGTATGTCGAGCACAGGCCCATCGTGCCCAACCCTCTGCACAGGGGATTTGATTGGAAATGGTGTTTTTCCAGCAGGGCAATCATTCAGGTATATGATTCTTCACTAAACAGACATGGGGCAGAGGAGGAAAGACAGGCTTCTGGATGCCGCTGAAGAATTTGTTCACTCTGACGCATACAAACAGTTGTGGCCCGTAAATTACAGAAAGGCTCGGTTTTGCTTGACATATGATGGATCTTTATGTATTAGTTTATGTATAATACATGTATATGTATTAGTATCAAAGAAACACCAGACGCAAAATCCCTCTACAAAATACTTCCATTAATCTCTCTCTCTCAAAAAAAAAACAGAATTAAATGCATCTTCATGGCTTTCACCAGCAGAAATGTATTTCAACCATCTCTGAGATGCAGAGAATGTCTTTATTGACATTTCTTTCTTTTTTTTAAAGGCAGTATTTGTCACTTCCTTTTCATTGTGCTGAGCAGACGACGATGTGTCTGCGAGCCCCATATGAGAATTTAATGCATTCTGATGGCGGCTGTGTTGTCGGCCAAGTCAAGCTGAGCCTGTTTTTGTGATTAAACAAAATGAAATTACTGCCAGCAAATGGAAAGCATGATTGATTTTCTCGGCAGATACGGTGTGCGGCTACGCAAAGGCTTGTTTAACTTCATCACAACAAATCCAATAAGGGCTGACACAGTTTCACTCTCTACGGTCCTCAGAGCGGGTCAGGGACTCTTCTGGCTTAAATGTGTCTCTCAGTGGAAATAGATACAGAGATTTTCCCGCATACAGTATTAGAGGGCTGTTGACAGTTGAATAATATACATCTGTATATAACAGTAAGTGCATGAGTGTGTGTACGTGTGTAAGCCATAATTTAAACATCCTGTCTTCATTTTGCTCGAATGTTACCATTCTGCCTCGTGCAGCAGCAGAACGGAGATGATTAATTATTCCCCTCTTTTCAGTAATGACTTCCATTACTGCCCACTTGTGATTAATTAGTGACAAGATAGAGTGTGTATGCCACCTCCCTGCCCAACTGAATCACACCCCCTCCACCACTGACTGGCCAGACTGTCTAGTTCTGGTGGACGTCGCCCACAGTTACAGATCACTCACGTTCACAGAAATAGACATAAATACTGTATGCTGTAATATACCTCAATATGTTTTTTTTTAGTATAGGCCGATTATTTGTGCAGCAGTGAATCAGATGTCAAGGTAATGTTTTTCATTGACATTTTTTTTTTGTAGACTGGGATTTTTGTCACCTTTGTGTAAGGTTTTCAGGCATAACAAAGTATTCTGAAGGTCATGTATTCTCAGGCATTCAGCAACAGGCTTGGATTCCCCTCTGGTTTAAAAAAAATTTCATTTTCTAGTTTTATATTTGATATAATCCAAAACTGTTCATCAACTGTTCTACTGAATATAATATACACTACAATTCAAAAGTTTGGGTTCAGTAAGATTTTATTTTTAAAGAAATATACAAGGATGTGTTAAACTGTTTTCAACATTGATAATAATTAGTAGGTGTGTAACAGTATGCGTATTTGTATTTGGTAAATATGTGTACATATTTAATGTCATATAAATATTATGGGCCCTATCTTGCACCCAGCGCAATTGACACCGACACATGTATCATTCCTATTTTGCACCCGCGCACAGCGGAATTTTCCCTCCACAGGTAAATTAGCAAATGCCTTTGCGCTCCCGGGGGCGGTTCAGCGCAAAGAGGAGGCGTGTTCCGGCGCAAACGTATTTTGCAGGTTTAGAAAACAATTCCGCCACTGAGCAGGAAAAACCTAGTCTAAAGTCAGTGGCGCGTTGCGCATGTTATTCATATGCTATTTTAAGGGCACATGCTTGGCCATAATCAATGTAGCGTGTGCACAATGCGCATACACTTTGCTTATCTCATCTACACACAGACGCAGCAGTTCTCATTTTTAGAAAACCATACATTATTACAAGGGAAAATACTAACACATGAGGGAAATCATTGTTGTGTCCATGAAGATGTGAAAAAATAGGCATAAATCTAGCTTACACATTTATCCAAATTATTATACACCTGTTTAACTGAAGCTAATTTGGGTGTGTTTCTCCATCCCCAATGTCATTTCTCGGTGTTTTACGGCCCTGACGAGAACGTCGATCTCCTCGGCTGTGAACCACTCCTGGCGTGCACCTGGCAAATCCGCCGTTATAATAGCAATCCGCCATGGAACAAGCGCGCCTGCTCTTAAAGGGAATGTGAGATGTCGCTCTGATTGGTTAATATCACGTTACACCCAAACCACACCTATGAATAATGAAGCTACTTCAGACCAACCCATTTTATATTTGCGTCGGGCGCAAGACTCATTTATCCCGCCGGTATAATAGCAACAGCGCCCAAGACCCGCCCACAAAGTTACTTGCGTTTCGCGCTTGATACTTGTGTTTCAGATCATTAAAATAGGGCCCATATGTTTCTGTCCTGTGTTTACAGTTGTAAAAATTAACATAATTAATTTGATTTGCATTACTATATCTATTTTTTTGGAATGTAAACAAAAAAAAATTACCTTTCGTTTACTCTTTTTGTTTTTTGTTTTTTACTCATTTGTTTTTCTCTTCTTACCGTAATTTAATTTTAAAAAGTGATACTGCCAAGCACATGGGTGTTTATAAGTTAAACCCTGGCCTAGTAAATTCATGAATTGCTATTTAAAATGGTAATAAGAATTATGAATAAAAAATGTTCAAACAAAACCTATGTCTTTGAATTAGACTTTTTATTTCTAATTGTAAAATCTATAATAGTTCCACTACAAAATTCAAAGCATGTCCGTGATTGAGCTTCTCTTGAATTTGCCACAGGGAAGCTGCCAAATGTTCTCTCTCTGGCTCCTGAAAATCAGGAAACTGATTTTCCAGCTATTTCTAAACATGAGATAGGAGGAGTTGTTTCCCCCTCTGTTGGATCATTTGCTCTTTATAGTCTGAGTGAAATGAATGTGGTTTGTGATTGCATGACTATCGAAACTGTGGCCAAAAAAATGCTTAACAAAAGCAGTGGGTAAACATTAAACAGCAGAAAAGATTTCATATGCAGCAAGGACAAGAGAAAAGCGCTGAGGCTGGACAATAAGGACTAGTGGAAGAGAGGTGAGAAGGAGGTCAGGAATCTATCAGGGCCCCTGGTATTGCTTTGAGGTGAGACCTGAATATCTGAGATAGAGGATTAGTCTGTGACTGACCCGTTGTGTGTTATCTGTTCACAGTCTCCACATGGGAAAGAACGACCTGCTGACTTTTTACGACGGCGATGACCTGACTGCAAAGATATTGGGCCAGTACGGCGGTTCCCGTCCTCGCTTCAAACTCTACACCTCCATGGCTGATGTGACCATCCAGTTCCAGTCGGACCCTGCTACCAACATCTACGGCTACAACAACGGCTTTGTGGTGCACTTTTTTGGTAATGGCTTGTTTAACCCTTTCTATGGCATTTTCTCAGCTTCAAACATGTACGGTACATATTCAAAAGTTTGGTGTCAGTAAGATTTCAGCAAGGACACATTCAATTGATCATAAGTTACAGTATAAATATTTTTGTTGTATCAAAAGTTTTCTATTTCAAATAAAGGCTGTTCTTTTGAACATTCTATTCACCAAAGAATTCTGAAAAAAACTGCTGTCAATATTGATAAGCATCATGTGACACTGAAGACTGGAGTGATGGCTACTAAAAATTCAGCTTTGTCATCACAGGAATAAATTACATTTTAAAATATATTCAAATGAAATTGGTTATTATATATTGTAATAATATTTCACAATTTTACTGTTTTTACTGTATTTTTATCAAATAAATTCAGCCTTGGTAAGCAGAAGAGACTTTTTTCAGAAACATTAAAAACTCTTACAAACCCCAGACTTTTGAATGGTAGTGTATGTCAGTCTCATTAATCTCAAATGTAGTCGGATGAAGCTCGTTAGTTATCTGCTTATGAGATTTATTTGAGATGCCGCAGGGATTGCCAATCTCAGTTTGATGGAAAGGTGGTGTGGAGACGAAAGAGAGAGAGAGAGAGGTTATAGAGCAAGAGCCACAGCTGGTTTAGTCCTCACCTTTCCTGGGGATAAAGTGAAGGTCTTTCTATCAGCTTCTCTCGGTGGCCGACTACTGCGCGACATCAGATAACATATAATAAGTTCTATTCTGAGGCTGGAGGAATGCAGATGATTCTTCGAGTGGACTGAAATGGACTGTTTTTCCATTTCCTTCATGCAGCACATAGGGAAGATTCCTCCGGCAGCTCCTGCAGGAGCAGAGGATATGGCCTTGCAGAGGCGCTAACAATTACAGTGCGTGTTTGTACTCATTAGCCGCATTTGCCGGGTGCCATGCCCTCCACAGTTTTGCCACTCTAAGAATGGACATCAGCAAAACGCCTGCCAGCTGTCTTGTGCTGCTCTATTCATATTTTAATCACAGCCAAGCTGATTCCTAGCATTTCATTTATCAGTCATTAGGCACAACACCTGTGGTTTGTTCAGGGACATGGTGAGAAACAAAGAAATTGTTTGCAAGCATTATTGAACATTCTGTTTCTCCCTCTCTCCCTCTTGCTCTGCTAATCAAACTAATTGAGTCTCACTTCATAGGAAAGAAGTCACGAATGAGAACTCACTGATGTCTCAGTTGTTGCTTAGAGAAAGGTGTGAGATTAAATGAAAAGAAATGGAGACCTTTATTTAAAAGGATAGTTCACTCATAAATAAAAATCCTATCATTTTTTTCATCCTCATGTTGTTCCAAACCTGAATTGCTTTATTCTGTGAAACTCAAATGAAGATATTTCAAAACTGTTTTTGTCCATATAATGAAAGTAAATCGGTACCAAAAACAACATTGGTCTCCATTCATGTTCATTGTATAAATAAATAAAAAAAGTTCTTCTTTTATGTTCCATGAAAGAAAAAAGTTTGGAATGACATAATGGTGACTGAATGATGACAGAGTATTCATTTTTGGGAGAGCGATCCCTTAAAGATTAAATTAGATCTCACAGATGTCGCAGTCAGATTAGAATGGAGAGTAGATTAAATGGATTTATATTAAATGCAGTCAGATTAAATAGAGAGTCTTTCCTTTGGGCAGAGACGTTAAACCGAGGTCCTGACTGTCTGTGGTTATTAAAAATCCCAGGATGTCCTTTGGAAAAAGAGTAACCCCGACATCCTGGGCCAAATTTGCCCATTAGCCTCTGTCCAACATCATGGCCTCCTAATCATCCCCATATATCTATATATACTGATTGGCTTCATCACTCTCTCCTCTCCACCAATAAGCTGGTGTGTGATGGGCGTTCTGGTGCAATATGGCTGCCGTCGCATCATCCAGGTCCGGTTGATGAATTCCCCCTTTCCATATGTAAAACTCTTTGAGTCCAGAGAAAAGCTTTATATAAATGTAACAAATTATTCATTAAGAAATTTCCTCAGTTGCATTTGGTTTGGGAGAATTTGATGAGAAATATTTGAGATTACATGATAATCTCTGACTTTTCATTGCAAACATTGGCATGTTAGCAAATCTGAGAGCATTTATGAGACCACTTCAGAATTTTTTTATCTTCCAAACATGAAATCCTCCAAAATGAAAATTCTGTCATCATTCATTTATTCACCCTCTTGTCATTCTAAACCTGTATGACTTTCTTTCTTCTGTGGAATTCAAGAATTTGTGTTTGTTCAATATTCTGAACAATGAAAGCATTTTGGTGACCATTGCCTTCCATAGTATGGACAAAAAACCACTAAAACATTTCTTCAAAAGTCAGAAATTGTCAAATGATCTCAAATATTTCTCATAAGATTCTCCCAAAACAAGTAATCTGTGTTATGCAAACATTCACTTTATAGCTCTCTATCGTCACAGTATCTAAGCAATTATCTCATATGATTGTAGGAGAAATATCTGACTAAAAGTTGATGCATCAAATTTTTTTTTTTTTTTTCAGAGGTTCCCCGTAATGACACCTGTCCAGAGCTTCCAGAGATCTCTAATGGCTGGAAGAGCACATCTCACCCTGACCTGGTGCATGGCACGGTGGTGACCTATCAGTGTTACCCGGGTTTCGAGGTGGTGGGCACCGAAATGCTCATGTGTCAATGGGACCTGACCTGGAGTGGAGACTTGCCCAGCTGTGAGAGAGGTGAAAACACATTCACACACATTCATGATGATAACCACTCTCTCTAAAATCCATTTTCACCCCATTTCCAAACCAGCACGCACTGCCTATTGATCAAGAGCAATGCTGTGCTCTAAAACTAGATGAGCTTTTGAATTCCATTTGAGGGGGGAATTTCACAAGTGCCTGTTCGCCTCTGCAACTCGGTCCCATTCAAGGACTGGTGAGGAGTGAAGGAGGGCTTTGTGGGTAATCACTCACTTTTCTTTCAAGGGCGACTTTACGGATGAAGCAGGCGCCATTTCACTTCGCAGTATTGGTGCATCTTCCTCTATGTGCTCACGCCTTACGATACCTTTGTGAAGATGATTTCTGTGATTTGAATTGTTATTTCATTCTACACCCCCTTGTGAGACCAGACCGCATCGAGTGTTTCAACAAATTTCAGAGCAGGGTAGCTCTGTTGTAACCATGGTCGCTCCAGTGATTGAAATTAAATCTTGTCGCATGGCTATTGTGTAGCTTGGACTGTGTGTGTGAGTGTGTAATACTGCAGGCTGCCGGGACGTCCGCAGACATTCGTCACTTGAAGTATCCGCAGACAAGACACACGTATGACCCTGGGGCCGCTGTCCCTCACAAAAACAGCAGGCCAAAAGCAGCGGGGACCGTTATCCGGTTCAAAGCTTCTCACCCGCCACGCAAACATCATTAATTTTACTCGCCTCTCCCGTCCCCTCTTCCTGCCCCTCTTCTGCAGGGGAGAGAATTGGGTTTGCAGCTGGGCAGGCTGGAGCGAAGTCATCTTTTTATTATAGAGCACTGTGTGTCCGTACACTGCCCTGAGATCAAAGTCACATGCTCTTCTTGCCTCACACTGTCTGGGTGAGATGAGCGGTGGCCCCTGGCACTCTGATTGGATGTGGAACCACATGTATGACTGAGACGTGAAGAACAAAGAAATCAGAAAACATACTGATACTATGTACTTTGAGTGCACCATATATAACTTTGGATAAAAGTGTCTGCTAAATGCATAAATGTAATGTTAAAAAAAAAGCAGCAAAAGATGTGGAAACTGCAAGAATAACTAAATAAAATTAATAATTTCTTATAATTCAAAAGCATTGTTTGCCCAACTAATTTTTTAATATAAGTCATTGGTGCCACCCTCAGGTGAAAGTGAGAACTACAATACAAATCAACTAATTTGTTGACTAACTTTGAATGGCTAACTAACATACTGAAAGGGACCCTCTGTTACATATTGTGTAAACTTTAACATTGCATGTTTATAGTGCCATGTTAATGTATTTACATGTTTTATTATGAAGCTTACATTGCAAAGCCATTAAAATAGTAATTGTTCATGTAGACTACTGTTCAAAAGTTTAGGGTCAGTACAATTTTTAAGTCATTATTTTTATTCAGCAAAGATGCATTAAATCAATCAAAAGTGACAGTAACGAATTTTCAGAAAAGAAGAAAACAAATCTAATAAATGCTGTTCCTCTGAACTTTGTAAGAATTCTGAAAATTCAGCTTTGCCATCACAGAAATAAATTACATTTTGAAATATATTAAAATACAAAACAGTTATTTTAAATTGTAAAAATATTTCACAATATAATTGTTTTTACTGTATTTTTTACTGTAATTAAATGCAGCCTTGGTGAGCATAAGATACTTAGGGCTTTACTACATCAAATGCACGTAGTTCAACTGAAATTAATTTAATATTGTTTTAATATCAATATATTATTGTATTCAATATTTAATATTTGTAATATCTTTTCTTTACCAGTCCTGTCATGCCCAGACCCAGGCACAGTGGAGCACAGTCGCAGGGTGATGTCAGGCCCGCGTCTCATCGTGGGCTCGACTGTCCAGTACATCTGTAACAAAGGCTACTCACTGTCAGGAAACAGCCTCCTCTCCTGCTACCATCGTGACTCCACCGGCCCCAAATGGAGCGAGAAACTGCCCAAATGCGTTCGTGAGTACTTGATTTCATTTGCAAATAATCCCATATGTACACCTAAAGATGCACACACATTGTGGTTGTTAACTGTATAATAATTACAATTTAATCAACTTGCAGTGAAGTCTTTACAGTTTACAGTATAAACTCCAAAACCATTGAAGAAGAGCCTTTCTTTTTTTTACAGAAGTAGTAGTATAGAACTAACTTATCTACATTTGTACATGTGTGTGTACGTGTATTTGTGTTATATAGCTGAATCGTATGAGCCGTGTAGGAACCCCGGCACTCCCGCCTATACCATTCAGAGCTCCGAGAAGCGTGCGTATCAGGCTGGAGAAACTCTGCGCTTCTCCTGCATGAGTGGGTTTGAGCTCCAGGGTGAGCCTGTTCTCCGATGTGTCCCCGGGCACCCTTCCAAATGGAGTCATCCACCCCCGCTGTGCAAAGGTAGTCCGTGTGTTTTGCAATGTTCATGGTGTGTGATCTGCATACTATAACATTCAAGGTCTCTATCCTGTCTGCAGTGGATGTTTATTTATTGATATGTTGTTTCTCTTCAGGGAAGGGAGTGTTTGTTTTGAATAATTGGTATGACATGCAACATTTTCTCGTTTTGTTAAAAGCTCTCACTTTTCTCCCAGCGGTAACACAGGAGTACATCGATGAACGTAGGCTGGATGGTAAGAACTTTTGCATCTTAGAAATGCACATGTATTTGTAATCACAGGTATCCATCTCGACTTATTTGATGTATTTGCTATACTTTGTCTACTAGTGGCCAGTGCAGATTTCAGTATGGAAGGAGCCAGTGTGGCTGTTTCCATTTTCATACCAGTGGCTGTAATCATAATTATCATCTTGTCGATATATTTCTACTTTTCAAGGTAAGTGGTCCCAAAAACTTTTGTACACTTATTCTACACTTAAAGGGATAGTTCACTTTGAAATTAATTTTTGGTATGTTTTAGCTTACCTCAAGGGCATCCAAGATGTAGGTGTCTTTTTTTCCGCAGTAGTTTCAATGTTGATATTTTTAGGTCAAACCGTTCTTGTCTGTCAGTCATATAATGCAGGTCGATGGTCACTGTCTCAAAGAGCATGCACAGAGTCCAAATTAAAACAATTCCCCGTCGTCCAAATTAAACAATTCCCCATCGTAAGTACACATTGATGGCCTAAGACACGAAACGTGCGGTTTGTGTGAGAAAACGAACAGTATTTATATCGTTTTTACCTCTTATACACAGCCATGTCCAAGTGATCTGATCTGACGTGTACGCAGACTGGTGCATAGATATATACACTAGATGTCGCCTTAAAGACATTCGTTCCAATGAACTGCCGTAGACAAGGCGACATAATAAATGCTTTTTTTTTTTAATTTATAGTTATTTTAAATACTTATTTTATCTCAACATTTTTACTGTATATTTGACCAAATAAATGCAGCCTTGGTGAGCATAAGAAACTTCTTTCAAAAACATTAAAAAAAACTCAAGCTGCATGATTGTGGATAAATTGAGAATCACATTTTTTTTGTTTCAAACTGAGATCACGATTCTCCCACAATTCTGAACAAACAACTTAACAAAACCTAATTTACAGGTTCTGACAAAATGTTAATTGCTGCAGTCTATTTAAAATGTTAAATTAATATGAATTATTCAACAACAAAAAATTAAATCACGAATGATTAAATGACTCACGCACAAATACTTCACTTGTTTCTTTACTGGATGAATCAACATTTTTGAACGAATCTCTTGAATGAATAATTCAATGACAAACACATTTTTTCAAGTCACTTGTTGCCACCTACTGGTGTAACAATGTAATTGATACAATCTTTACTTAAATCATTACTTTCAAAAGGTGATTTACTCTATTTTGAGCGCTACTGTAGATATCAGTGTTTCTATCCAAATTATAAACTTTTATCTCAGTACTTCTGTGACCCTTTTAATTATTGTAATAGAAATAATAATACTGTGTGGTTGAAAAGACTGTTTGTGAAGCTGTTCCATACATGACAACTGCTTTCTCTGGCTCAGCGACAGTGCCAATGCAGATCTGAATGTTTCACTACGATCGTAATTCTCAAATTTTTAATAGATACAGGCGAATCATTGTCATTTAGGAATAAGATCGTGTACTGTTGGTGTTTGAATCGAGATCATGATCTTTTAACGATTAATCATGCAGCTCCACCACATGGTTTGACATTTTGTTATGTAATAATGCAATGAAATTTGTACAATGTTTGTGACAATGATAGTTTAGTTGAAATCTCTCTTCTCTGGTTCAAGCCAGTGCAAGGCATATGAATTGTTGATGTTTTTTTTGTTTGTTTCAGGGTGCAAGGGAAGTCTCTACGCCTGTCTATGTCCACATCACCACAATATGATCACATCAGAGGAGAGTCAGCTTTTGAAAACCCCATTTACGAAACTGCAGTAAGTAAAGCATGTGCTCTCCAAAAGGCTACATTCATCGGCAACCTCCTCATCACTTGTAACAGAAGCGTATTACCCATCGCATCCATTCGTAGTGATATTTCAATGTAGACTGTGAGGTACTCATCTGTTCAGTCTTACAGGTGCACATCTGCACTTTGCACACCATCTGCGTTGCCATATTGTGGGTTCATTTCTGTAATCTAATTAGCTGTAAAGTGGCATTCTGGAGTTGAAATGAAGTGGCGCACAAAGCCACGCCCTCATCATCTCATCATTAACGATCACACAGATTTACAAAATTATCAGTGGGGCAGAACACCAAAGAGGATGTGACACATTTAACCTCATTATTGCAGTATATTGGCATATCACAGCCACCTCTGCTTCACCTGCTCTCATTGTTCAACATTCACATTCGGCTCAAAGAGATAGTTCACCTACAAATTAAAATTCTGTCATCATTTACTCCCTTTCATGTCGCTCCAAAACCTTCTTTCTTCTGTGGAGCACAAAAGGGAGAAATTTTGCACAATGCCGCAAGTGGATGGGGACTGATTGTTGTGCTCCAAAAGTGATCGTAAAAGTATCAAATGGTCAAATGGCATCATAAAACTAGTCCACATGACTCTGTAATTAATAGCTTTAAGTGACAAACAAACCAAAATTAATTGTGTTAGTCAGTGAAAAGGCTTATTTGTGTTCATGTATACTACCGTTCAAAAGTTTGGGGTTAGTACGATTTTTTTTTAAAGAAATTAATACTTTTATTCAGCAAGAATACGTTAAATTAACCAAATGTGACAGTAAAGTGCCATTTGTTACAAAATATTTTTTATTTCTAATCAATTACGTTTAGTTAGTTTAGTAAAGACTCTCTATTCATCAAAGAATCCTGAAAAAAAACCTGAATCTATCACAGTTTCCACAAAAATATAAAGCAGCACAACTGTTTTTCAACATTGATAATAATATGAAATATTTCTTGAGCAGAAAATCAGCATATTAGAATGATTTCTGAAAAATCATGTGACAATGAAGACTGGAATAATTCAGCTTTGCCATCACAGGAATATTTTTTTTAAACTGTTAAAAAAAATTAAATAGTTATTTAAAATTATAATCATATTTTACAATATTACTGTTTTACTGTACTTTTGACCAAATAAATGCAGCCTTGGTGAACAAGAGACTTCTTTTAAAACTATTTAAAAATCTTACCAATCCCAAGATTTTTAAACGATAGTATATGTATGTTTATTTATGCTCAGTTCTGAAGTATATCTTTGGCTATTGAAATTACTCTAGTGTGTGTGATCTTTATAAAAAGTACTTAAAAAAAAATTATATTCAGTCATCAAATTACTGGAAAAATCAGGTAATTTCAGGAAGGGTGCCTTTTCATGCAGCTTTGATTTATAGCTCTGTCACAGTGTGTGCATTTGTGAGCATTAGAGACATTTTAAAATAATTGTAAAATATGATCAACCCCAAACTTTTGAACCGTATATACAAACATGATACTTGTATGTTGTTTTTGCGTGATGCACCAGTTTTAGTTATGTGAAAATCAACAACCAGTGAGATTTGGCAGTTTGAATATGCTGAAGTCCATATAAATATGGAAAAAAAGCTTCTGGGAAAGGGAAAAAAAGAAAGTCACACAGGTTTAGAATGACATGAAAGTGAGTAAATGATGACAGAATCATTATTTTTGGGGGGTGAACTATCACTTTCATGCAGAGAAAAATAATTCAGACTCTTTTTGACCTACAGTACATAAACTTGCTCAATCATTTACATTTGCACTTTCTCTTCTCTCTCTGTATCTGCATCCCTGAAGAACAATGAGGTGAGAATTTGACTGTCAATACTTTTACACTGATATATGGACCTTTTCCCCAGCCTGCTGCGTGTAGCATGTGTTACAGACTGCAGGTTATTCACACCTCTTATATGCTGTGCAAGTGTCCCTGCAGATCTCTCTTTGTATGCTGTAGCACTCATAACACAGTCCCAGCAGCACTGCCTGCATATACTAAACCGCTCAATAACAGTTTCTGGCCCCCAGGGCCACGTCTGCGTTTGACTGTATGTAAGTGTTGTTGCTGGACGGAGTGTGTGTGTGTGTATGTGTGCTGGTTCCTCTTGCACTGATGCCTTGAAGTCGTGTTCTCGGATTATGCGTGTCAGGAATTAAAGATGATGCAAACAGGGGATCACAAGCACCTCTCTTGGGTATGAAGAGACATGGGTTTGGTTTTACAAAAGATTGTTTACAAAAAGTAGAGCCAATTATTATTGTGTTTTGGATATTTAATTTCAGCATTTTAAAGGTTTTTATTTCATATGCGTAACTGACTTTGCATGCTCTCCCCCCACCCCCCCATAAACATCTAAAGGCTTTTTAATACTCATTTGATAATCTACTATTTTGTGTACATTGGTGAGACAACAGCTTCCTAAATCACACATTGCCCAATAGTTTTCCCTCCAACTTCCATCATGCTTCCATTACTGATTATTATTTTTAAGTCCTTTTCATGCTTAAGTTGCATGGTATTTTTGATTTGTACAGAGACCTATGATTCAAAGCAGCCACCAGAGGTACTCTCTAGGATTCTGTTGTAAAGAAAAAGCCTGTAAGGAGAGTTGATCAAGGGAATAGCATCACATGGACGAGGCTGAGAAGGTTTGAATCACTGGTGTAGGGCGTCTCCATCTTTAGCATCTCTTTCATGTTGTGTTTGCAGCCAGCATTTGGTTTACATATTCCCACCCCTCACAAAATGAAATGAGATATATATACATATATATACATGAATGTTTATATTATATTTGATGTGTTTGTTTGTTTGGTCCACAGGACACGAGAGAATACGAAGTCTCCATTTAAATAAAACAAAGCTTGTTTTAGCATGGAGGACCGCGAGCCTTTCTCTGCCTTGTGGAAGATCTTCTCAGTTCCTCTCACATCTTGTGTAGCCAACTCTGCTCTTCTTCTCACCTGGACCTACCTTCTCATCTTTTCTCATCTGCTGTAAATATCACCTTGCTTCTGAGGACATCCACAAGCGAAGAGTGTGGACAACATGATATTATTTTTGTAGAGCTTCAATAGCATTGTCCTGGCAGAATTGCTTGTACAGTTTTTACCCGTAATTGAGCCAAATGAATTGATGAATTCAAAAGAATGACTGAAAATAGGGGAAACCATGTTATTTAGGTGACTGATGTCTCTCTAAACATATTTATTTATTTAAGTTTTTTAATTGTCGCACTTTTGCACTCACAACACCCCCCCATCCCCCACCCTCCCAAAAAAATTTTTTATGTAATAAAATATTGGGCCCTATTTTAACGATCTGAAACGCAAGTATCAAGCGCGAAACGCAAGTAACTTTGTGGGTGGGTCTTGGGCGCTGTTGCTATTATAACGGAGGATTTGCCAGGTGCACGCCAGGAGCGGTTCACAGCCGAGGAGAGAAATGACATTGGGGATGGGAGAAACCATGGGAGAAACACACCCAAATTAGCTTCGGTTAAACAGGCATATAATAATTTGGGTAAATGTGTAAGCTAGATTTATGCCTATTTTTTCACATCTTCATGGACACAACAATGATTTCCCTCGTGTGTTAATATTTTCCCTTGTAATAATGTATGATTTGCAAAAATGAAACCTGAAAGCAAAATAGGAATGATACATGCATCGGTGTACAAAGTCAATTGCGCTGGGTGCAAGATAGGGCCCATTATGTATAATGTAAAATCACATTGTGAGATTAAAGAAAAACACAAGTATGAGAAATAGTTGCAGTTATGAAATATAGACAAAAATGATAGAAATTAACATTGAAATACAAAGTAATTGCACTATATAGCCGCAATTATGAAAAAAGACACAATTACCTTTTCATTTTCAGGCAGATATGAGCTTCCATAGCAATGACATACATACCGTTCAATCTTCTGCTCACCGAGGCTGAATTTATTTTATGAAATGTAGAGTAAAAGCTGTAATACTGTGAAATATTATTACAGTTTTAATTTATTCCTATGATGGCAAATCAGAATTTTCAGCATCATTACTCCAGTCTTCAGTGTCACATGATCCTTCAGAAATCATTCTAATTTGATGATTTGCTGCTCAAGAAACATTTCTTATTATTATCAATGATGAAAACAGCTGTGCTGCTTCATATTTTTGTGGAAACCAAGATCAAAAATAAATCAGGATTCTTTGATTGAATAGAGAGTTTGAAAGAACAATGTAAAAGTCTTTACTCTTTATTAATTTTTACAGAATAAAAGTATTCATTTCTTGAAAAAACTCAACTTTTGAATGGTAGTTAATCTGGAGGGGAGGGAGGGGGGGGGGGGGGACACACTCTTTAAATCAATTGTGTAAAACACGGCAATTATTGAACAATTAAACCTATGCATGGTTTTCAGTTAAATCTTTTTTTATAATTATTTTCATTTTCCACAACCTTCAAATAACATCTGGCAGTTTTATAAAGTGTAGTGTTTTGCATGGAAACTGGTACACCTGTATCCAGTGATGTGAAGTGGGTTTCATTGGGGTGGTCTAAAGCATTTACGTTAACCTTAATTATGACTCGCCTGTGTGTACAGTGTCAAACAAAAGCCTGCTGGGGAAGTGCTCTCTATCTGCGCTAAATTTCAGCATTGGTTGAGTAAGCCAAAAGTAAAAATCCATGTACAGGAAGTTCTTGTAAATCATCCCTCCTTCACTGATCAATTGGCTCTGATTTTTTGATTTCCGTTTATTTTTATATGTTTTTATACATATGGAACAAAATAACAATTGACTGTACTCTTTCAGCAGGCACTCTTAATATATAAATATCTAAGAATGTACATAAAATTTGTATTAGATATGGCTTAAATGTATGTATATATGAGGTTTATCTATTATAGAATAGATCTTTGTTCATCATTTCACTCTGTCTGTTAATATCAATGATATGGATTATCTAAAAGAGTTATGTACTTGGTCTCCATTTGAATGTTGTCCGTATCGATTGAAATATTGTTATTTCAATGTAATTAGCAAAAGCTGCCAAAAACATCACACCTGGTCACATGACAGACTTGCATTGTGTGTGTACGTTTCAGTGTTTCACTGTCTCCAATTGAACAACAGTGTTTTGGGAACATAAGAAACAACATTTAATGGAATTCAAGGAACTCAAGTGCATTTTTCAATATGAAAATATTTCATACATTACATTCATATTTATTTAATTATCCAAAGCAATTTATGGGTGAGGAAAAACATGAGCAGTTCTGTAATATGAGAAGTGCTGTAGTCCAGAGAACTGAAAAACAGTGGAAGAATAGTTTTGAGTTTTTTATGTATTTTTTTTAGTGCATTGCAGGAATTCAGTCGTGGAAGAAATCTTAAAATGCATCTTGATGGCTGCAAGAAACTTGGCTCTTTGGGATTATCTTGATTTAAAATATATTTTTACTTTATTGTACTGTACTGTAATTATTTACCACAGCATTGTCGGAACATATCTTCAATTAAAAATGATATTCCATTGGATTGGGCTGTGTTATTTGTTCTTATATTGGGTATTGAATGGGTAAACTATTTTTACCCATTCTTCCTTTTGTTTATGATATTTCCTCCGTGCTTGAGAGAAAACATGACCTGCAGGCTTGGAGAATTATTCTGTTATTCTGCCAGACTAACGCTAGGAGGAGCCCTTCCTCTCTTCGTCGTCAGTGCGCATGCGCAGACTTCATTCCAGCCTTGCTTGAGTCGAGTCAGAGGAGGGCAGCGCCAGCCAGTTAGCATAGCTACTAGCAATGGTTTTTCATAACAACACCTCTGCTCTTCACTGCTGTCATCTGAACACCATCCGCGAGTGTTTCTGCACATAAGGACCTAACCGCCGACAATCATTCCAGCAGACTTGCTTTGCTAAAGAGAGCGCTTTTCTAGTCAGTATGCGATGGGGACAGACAGCTGTGGATTTCTACACGCATCTTTGCAGGCGGCTGCTGCTGAAGCAGAGGATGCTGCTAGGCTAGCGAGCTAGGCCTTTACATCCCACATGAAACCTTCAATACTGCACCAGACAGCAACTTTTCATTCAAAATAGGAACGATATTTGCACTTAAATGAGAGTTTGAGCGATTCATCAGCTCTCGCTTAGCACCAGACCTCCGGCGACCTGTGTGCTTTTGTTTGTTGATAGCTGCTAGCTAGCCGAACATCGGAGCAGCCAATCCGCTATCTTGTTAGATTATCGACCAGTGACCAGTTTAATTTCTCCAGGACGGCTTAAGGACAGCAGATAAACCCGACTGGATTTGGAGAAAGCGAGAACTGTTGTCGGGTTGTGTGTTCATGCTACATTTCAGCAGTGTGAATGTGGGACAAAATGGAGACCCCGAAGATTCTGTACGATTTGGACACGTCTGGGGGCCTAATGGAGGTAAGCCTGTCTGCCCTTCAGCTGTGCCACAAATCACTGCCTTATGCGAGTTATAATACAGGCATTTATGGATTAAATGAATCCGAATGACAGTAAGTTGCAGAATGGACGTGAGTCGCTTTGGTGAGTTTATGTAGAGCTGGGCCTGTTGCAGAAACGTGAACAAAACTTGCCTATACAGCAACCGAACAGTTTTCGTTAGTGAGCTCACGTGACCAGATCTGATTTGACATGGAAAAAAAGTTTAATGACCCACTCGGTAGTTGAACGCAGTGGTCCAGGACTGCACACTCTGGAGGTTTCAATAAAAACTAACACCTGATTTTACTCCAAAATCTGCAATCAGATTCGGATGATATCCAAAACATTTCACTGGTAAGGTTGGAAACACCCGTTTAATGTGTGAACAGACTTTCTCTCCACTGACGTCTGTCACTTTAAACATTTCAGGAGATCTTTGTGTAACACCACATGCGTGCTTCAATTATATTTGCCAATCTGTTCCAGCAAATTCAACAGCTGCTCGCACCTCCACGCTCCGAGGATGGAGAGAAGAGACGCAAACCAGAGAGGGAGACCAGAAGAGGAGGCCGAGCCACAAACCATGACACCTGTGACAGCTGCCGTGAGGGAGGAGATCTGCTCTGCTGCGATCACTGTCCGGCTGCTTTTCACCTGCAGTGCTGGTATGTTTGCAATGCCATTTCATATAGAGTCAGGGATAAACCATAAGAATGGTGAACTATTGTTTGTCCTTTCGGCTGTGTTTATGTACATGTCTGTTTGTACTGCTGAGTTTTAAATAACTCACAAAGTTATTTGTCTGGTTGGCTGATTTGGATGTAAGAGGGTGGCTTGTGGTAGTATTGGAAGCACTTGTTAGAGTGGTAAGTGGTGGTTTGCATTATATGCCATATTTCTCTAGTAAAAGACAGTGTTTATGAATTTATTGTGTCAACATAACATTACATTAAAAAAAGTGACATCCTAAAGTTTGAGGATGTTTTTAAAAGTCTCTTATGCTTACCAAGGCTGCATTTATTTGATTAAAAAAAAGCAATATTGTGAAATGTTAGTTAATTTCTACTAACTTCCTAAATATTTGAAAGTGTAATTTATTCCTGTGATGGCAAAGCAGAATTTTTCAGTGTCACATTATCCTGAATTGGTGCTCCAGAAAGATTTCATCTTATTAATGTTGTGCTGATTAGTGCTTAATATTTTTGTGGAAACAAATGTCTACTGTCAGTTTTGAGCAATTTAATGTGTCCTTGCTGAATTAAAGCAATAATTTCTCTTATACAGTATTCAAAATTTTTAGTGGATCAAAACCTTTCATCAAAGTTATGCATGAATTTTAAACAATACCCGTTCTTGTCTTAGGACAAGTTTGATGAACTTTTTTGATCCACTTCAAATGTTGACCTCTGTATTTGTTGTAGTGGTTGCACGCACCTCTCTTTTTTTTATATAAATTTCTTTGAAAAAACTGTAGCAGTATCAGAAACTACAGTCAGTTTGGCATTTCAGCATATGTTCATCCTGCTGAAGCTACTTATAGCATAATCGATGTAGATTGCATGACTGCTAACTTTGCATATTGTTTTATCACCACTTCCTCTTCCAAAAAAGGGCATTTAGAAGTCTTTTGTTCACTGACAGCCTGAGCTTGAGCTAAAGTATTAATGCACATTTACCCTAAGAACGAGAAAGTTATTGATGCCTACAGGTTTATTTTCCTGTTTAGTTGTCCTCATCTACATCTCATGTGTAAGATCACAATTCTCTCATTCTGAAGCCAATGCTGTGTTTTAATTTCTTATCATGTAAGTTTTGTTTGAAGGGAGTCACCCCTGCCTCAATTTATTTGATAATTTATTTGATAGCCGTTTGATAATTGTTTTTCTGCCATGTCCTATTAAGCAAACGCTTAGTTTTTACTGCTATTGTCCTGTGCTTATCACTGAGGGGAAGTAAATGTATTATTCAACAACTCTGTCCTGATTTGTGCGGTTGTTTCACATTCAATCGATCCAATCTTTCTCTTAACTGATGTAACATAGAGCTAGTCTACTGTATGTCAAAGAGGAAAATAAAAGAATTGTATTTAAATAGTTGTGGCATGTCAATAATATTGCATAATTTGTGCTATGTAACCTAAATATTACAATGAGTTTTAACTTGTAGATTTGTGAAACCAATACAGTTTTAGTGTGATTGCTGCGATTTGGTTTTCTTTGCATCTAGCACAGTGAATAAAACCTGTGAACTATCACTATTTTTCATACATAAAATCAGCTTTTTTTATTACCGCAAAGAGTTTACGGAAATTTTTAAATGTGTTAAAAGCAGTATTGTGTTTTTGAACATATCAAGATTTGTGAAAGAAATGTCATTCTTTACAGTAATCCGCCTTTGAGCAGAGAGATGCTGCCCCCTGGTGACTGGATGTGTCATCGCTGCAGTGTGCGCAAGAAGGTTGGTGCAGTCATATTTGCCCTTGCTTTGTCTATGAACATTTAGCAGGTTTTTCCTGGGTCAAATATGGTCTTTGGTGGTGGCGGATGAACAGGGGCATCTACACACCGTACAAAGTACCTTAGACACGTGAACTGTGAGCCCAGTACTGACAATAAATCCAAAATTAATACCAAGGAGCATTTTGTAATAATAACTTATCCTATTTATTCATGATATAAAAAAGAATCGCTGTCAGGACAGATCATAAAACAAAGTGCTTAGAACTATTATATATTTAAAAAGTCTGCATTTATATGTAAAAAGTCACTGAGTGACCCATTTAAAAAAAGTAAGTAATAAAATGAACAACAAAGTAACGCATTACATAGAAGAAATGGCAGGTCTGATTTTTGCAAGATCATTTGCACAGATCATTTGGCATACAGTATATGTTCCGTCCATTGCCGAGGTTATCACTGTCAATCGAATTCAATCACGCATTTAAATACGGTTGTCAATCCAGAAACTTGTGAAGTTCGAGATCTTTGGTGGAACAAAGCTAAATTTAAGCAGCAGGCAAAATATTTTCAGTGCAAGAAAAAACCTGAACATATGATAATTTATTGAGGAAGACACAAAATGCATGCCGCCTTCACAAAGGATATAATCCCAGAATGTATAGCTTTGAGTAAAATAAAAATCAGATGGCAGGCAAGGCGAGAGAAATGTTAATCATAAACAAACTTGCATTTCATTCAATGCTTAAACTATCAATAAAAAGTCAAATGTCAACTCAAAAAGAATAATTTTAGTCAACATTTGTGTGCTATGATTTTTTTAATGCTTAGGAATATCCTTAACTGTTGCCTTAGCAACCTTGCTTACTAGTTTTAGGACAGAGCAATACAGTATAATTTTGTGGTTTCTCTAGAAGCGTGAGCAGAAGGCAGAGCAGGTGAACGGGGCGCTAGAGCGGCAGCTGTCCAAGCGGTCGTCCTCCCCTGCAGCGGAGCTGGAGCTGGGAACGCTGCGTCTGGACGGACTTCCCTCTGCTGCGTCAGGAGGCCTGAGACTCGCTGTCGCGCAGGTCCGTCTCCTCGAGCGACGCACGAGTAGCCGTCCTGGAACGCCCACTTCCAATGCGTCCACTGACACGCCCACACCATCGGAACAGAACGACGTGGACGAGGACCTGATGGATGTTGAAGAGGAAGTGCACTGCTCTGAGTCCGAGAGCACCACACTTCGCCTGAAGAAACCTTTTCAGCTGCTGATCGCTGCGGCCATGGAGAGAAACCCCACGCAGTTCCAGCTGCCCACTGAGCTTACGTGCACCACTTCACTGCCAGGTGAGACTCGCCCACACTTTTGTGCGATGTGTTGTTAAAGTGTGCATTGAATAACTGTGTGTGTGTGTGTGTGTGTGTGTATCTACAGGCAGCAGTAAGCGCAGACGGAAAGAGGAGGCAATAGGCAAGAATGTAAAAAGGCCACAACATGAGCTGGATCCCAGTGGGCTGGTCCCTCTGCCAGTGAAAGTGTGCTTCACCTGTGGCAAGTAAGAGCCCAGAAACATTACAGACACTGGTATGCATGTATGTATGTATATATGTATATATATACTGTATGTATATATATTCTATTTTTAGATATAGATATGTTAAGGCTGGGCATTGACTTTAATTTCATGATTTGGTTTCTATTCAATTTAATATTGATTAATTGGGGCCTATCATGTACAGTACATGGCAAATTTATTCAGGGAAAAAATATCTCTCAACTTACGCTGTAAACTATACAGGAAACCCCAGTCACTATTATCACTATAATATTAAAGGTTCAAATTTAAAATGTAAGTAGCCTATACAAATCAGTTAATTACACATAAGGAGATTTTTTTATAATATATTTTTATTGACATAATTGTTATTTTTTAAATATAGACATTTAAATGGTGGCTGTCATAAAAAACATGACTAATTTATTACGACATACATTAAATATCAAAGAACTTGTTAAGTAAAAATACAATGGATATGCAACAGTGCATATAATTAGCATAATGATCCTCTGTAGAGTTAATTTTTCTAGCTGACTAACGAGTCATGAATGGTTTTTATTAGGTAAATGTAACATTACGTGAAATATTGTTCTCAATCTGTTTTATTGACGTCTTTCAACGTTTGAAACGCTGATTGAGCGATTACGAGACATGATATAGATTTCGATAAGTTGTACTGTATCTTTCAACATTCCTCTGATGTTCGTTCACGTTCATTCAGTTACAGTATGCATGTTACTGGCCACTGTTTTAAACTACTTACAGCAAATGCAATACACATTTGACATATTTGCGCATTACACCACATAGTTTATTGCGATTAATGGAGAATTTTTTTTTTAAACGAATGAAAATTACATTGATTTAATAACCGAAGTACTCAATTTATACTAAAATTAAAATGAAGCCTGAAAATATAGCAATAAAAGCTAATTCAAGATATTTGCAAATACTATATTTTAATACCCATGAAACCCAAATGGAATCACATTGTTGTCAGTATTGTTGCGCAGTGCATCAGGTTCTCTCTCTCCTCTTCCTCCATAGGAGCTGCAGGGTGGCTCCTCTGATCCAGTGTGATTACTGTGCGCTCCTGTTCCATATGGACTGCCTGGACCCGCCTCTCACTGCCATGCCCACTGGGAGATGGATGTGTCCCAACCACGTAGAGCACATGGTGGTGAGTGGCTCGTCTTTGAACCAGTCACAACAGATTACAGTACTTCTTCAGTTTGTGTAATATCACATTTTAGTAGTAATATTTCAACTAGCTCATACATTTTTTTCTTATCTTTACTTTTAGTTGATTGTGATTTCATTACTCTCTCCTGACATTAAGAACTATAAAATGAAAAAGTTGTTTATTTCCATTCTAGCTAAACCAAAAGAACGTGACCCTCAGCACACGTTGCCAGCTTTTCGATCAGTTCCAGGACCGATTGTCCCAACACGCCGTCAAAGTGGACTTCCTGCGGTGGGTTCACCGCCAACACCATCCCAATCGCAGAGGTGTCCGCCACATCAAGAAAAAGACATTAAAGGTGGAGTCTCATAGAGCAGCGTAACATGGTTTTTAGGGTTCCTGCAGTCCTTCAAAAACTGGTTCACAAGTGTGTTTACCAGGCCTTTTATGTAGGATGAAAATAATAATATTAATAAAATATATAATATGTATTGACAGTAGAAGCTTATGTGGCTTGTTGACTTAAATTGAGTTGTCCTGTTAAATGGCTTAAATTCACTGATAAATGGCATTTATTTATTTCCATACTATTTAAAAAAGTTTAGGTCAGCTTTTAAAAATAAAATATCAATTCTCCAAGGATGCATTTAATTGATCAAAAGGGGCAGTAAATACATTTGTTACAAAATATTTCTTTTAAACTTTCTATTTATCACAGAATCCTGGAAAAAAAGTATCATGGTTTCCACAAAAATATTAAGCAGCACAACTGTTTTCAACATTGATAATAATAAGAAATGTTTCTTGAGCAGCAAATCAGCATATTAGAATGATTTCTGAAGGATCATGTGATACTGAAGACTGGATTAATGATGCTGAAAATTCAGCTTTATCATCTCAGGAATACATCTTAAAATATATAAAAATTTGAGAACAGTTATTTAAATTATTGTAATTCTATTTAACAATATTACAGTTTTTTTATCAAATAAATGTAGCCTTGGTGAGCATAGGAAACTTCTTTCAAAAACATTTAAAAGAACTTAACTAGACCTTGTTTGTTTTATTCATGCTCAGTTCCAATTTATGTGGCTCGAAATTACTCTTGTGAGTGTGATCTCTACAACATGATTTAAGAATCATCCCTATCCAGTAATCAAATTGCTGGAAAAATCTGGTAATTTCAGCAAAGGGACCTTTACATAGACAGTAATTTTAGTTTATGACTGTCACTTTGATGTGTTCATAGGTCCCCAATGCCATTAAAAGTCACTACCAAAACCCCCCTGTGCTGATGGATCAAATGGGCCTTCGCAATGGAGAGCTGGTCACAAATGGTTTTATGGAACAAGAATGTTCTTCGTCTGCCCAACATTTAACCAGCAAGGAAGAACAAGAGGAGGTAAATGCACTGTATAAAGTGTTTGTATAACAAACTTAACTGCTGTTGTATAACAAACTTGACTGCAAAAGGAATCTGTACCATTCAGTTTTTCTCCTTTCCACAGTGGCTTCGTCATGTCATTGCACTTCAGTGCAGTATTATGAAACATTTATCTGCTAAGCAGATGTCTTCTTCCCTCCGGGCTTTGGAGCTTACTGATATGTCGGGCGTGAAGACGCAGGAGTGTATGGAGACACAGGAGATCAGCGGTACACCAGTTGGCCCCCAGGGGGCTCCTCTGCTGCCCTCTCTGACACCCAAACATCCCGAAAGCTGCCGAGAAAGATCTTGTCAGGGAGATTCTGACAGTCCAGCGGAGAAGGGCACGGGAGTGAATGGCCCGGTGGTGTGTGAGGGTAAATCTTGTATGACAGCTGAAACCCCACACAGACTACAAACTCCACTCTCAGAACCAGCCCTGCCCAACCATGTAGACATAAAGACGGAGAGCAGCAGTCCCCTCAGCTCCTGTGTGCAGAGAGATACTCCTTCATCTACCAGCCTTGCCTCAGGGCCAAACAGCAGCTTCTCATCTCAAACTAAAGGTTTTTGAACCTACATACTTTTTTACATCATCTATACATCATACATAATTTCCCTCGGCTTTGCTCCAAAACAGTGGTTCTCAACTTTTTAGTTAATGCCTAAACATGTAAAAGTTTTACCTTATAAATAGAATTTAGTTTCATTAATTTTCCGTCGCCAGAGTGAATGGGAACATGATTTATTGAAAAAATATATAAGTGGCTTGTCAACTTTCCATTCCTCCGCCGCGTGATTCTAGTCAGCGCTGGATTCTAGACGCCACCGGATTGTTGTCAGCGTGAAACACATTTTTGAGTCGTTGCAAAAGAAATGATACATAGCTTGCATGTCGCATTAAACTGGCAGAGTTTAGAATGTTGTAGGCAATTATTTTGCAAGTAATTACATGTTTAATCTCGTCTTGCCTGGATCTTTGGTGTAAACTCGTGAACACCCCCCATGAGCACCTGAACCTTTCAAAAATCTTGCTTCCAACGGCCCCCGTTGAGAACCACTACTCTATAATTAACAATCCCCTTCTGAGGATCAGGTTCATTGTATCCTGCAATTAAAAAGTACGTGTTTTTTTGTTTGTTTTTTAAAGACAAAGGGGTAATTACCTTCTTATATTGCACAATAATTGTCACAAAATTCACTATCATTCCCAAAAAAATTATCAAAATTAGTTTATGAAATCATTCTAATATGCTGATTTGGTGCTCAAGAAACATTTCTTTATATTACCAGTGTTGAAACAGCTTGCAGCTTAATTTTTCCACAAATATTTTTTCAGGATTCTTTGAATAGAACAGCATTTATTTGAAATATTAAATATTTTGTAACATTTTTAAAAAAGTACTAAAATTCCAAATGTTGTCTCTCAACTAAATTACTAAAAGAATTGTTTACTAACTAAATAATTAAGGGAAATCTGAATCGGATCATTTATAGTTCCAATCCTCTTATATTTGTTGTCCAAATTGAGACTGAATTGGAGTTTTAAGATTAGAGAATTTTTAGTCCACATAAAGATTCCTATTTATGCCGTTTTTTTGTTTTTGTTTCAGAGAACAAAGTGAGCCCTGATGCAGTGTCTGTTGGGAAAGGCTCGACGCTCCCCTCCTCTATAGGCAGCTTATACAGCTACATTAAGAATGTGGTTCAAGGTGATGCAGGTAAGAGTTCAACTTCACCCGGAAATAACTGTGTGTATTATGCATATGCAATATGTGTGTATTATGCAAGTACAAGTTATTATTTCTACTGGGAAATAATGGGTTAATTTAAAAACGAGTTATATTATGCCCGTGCATAACATCTGCTCTGTTGCAGAAGTGGACATGAATAAGCTGGATGAGGAGTTGATCAGACTTCTGGCCTGGCAGAGGATCCAGCAACTGTTGTCTCCCAAATCACTTCAACCCTCAAGTAAATGTGGGATTTCTCCAGCCGTCGCTGCCTCTCTGCCCAAACCCTCCCCGCACACTGAAGGTAACAAAACTCGCTCATCACATCATGTTGAGGCTGTGCTAATGACCCTTCCAGTCATAATGTAGCAAATATTTCCTCTTTTCCAGTACAAAAAAGGGATGTGCAAGCTCGAGCAGTACTGTGTCCTTTAACGGGAAAAGGGGCAGCTATCAACATGTGCTATAGGACTCTGTACATAGGAACAGGTATGGTTTGCAAAAAGCAACATAAACAAGATTGCATCATTTTGAGCTTGAATCATTGATGGTTTTCCTTTTTTTTTTTTTTTTTAGGTGCTGAAATGGACGTGTGCCTTACAAACTACGGTCATTGCAATTATGTTTCCGGGAAACATGCCTGCATCTTTTATGATGAAGTGAGTAAATCCAGTAATTATGCCTCATTAAAGGCTTTTGGGAAGCTCATTTTAATCTGATTGTCCAGATTTAACAGATCAAGGGAGAGGAATGTTTATAAATGTTTTTTAATCTATCGTAGAACACAAAGCACTATGAGCTTCTGAACTACAGTGAGCACGGGACGACTGTAGATAACGTGCTTTACTCATGTGACTTCTCCGACAAACCAAACATCACTTCACCCAGTGGGCTTGCGTCCAAAGTGCAAAACAGCATCAGTGAGTACCGCCCACATCTTGTTTTTGTAATGCGTGATATGATTGTCATAATGCATTGCATCTCGTATGGTAAATCCGCAGGAGGCAACAGGTCAAGGAAGCCGCTGGGGGAGGTGTGTGCGGAGGCGGTGCTGATGCCCGCAGGTGCTATGATGAGCAGCCAGGCTCAAGGAGGACCCAAGTCCCCCTGTAACTGTAAAGCCAGCAGCTCCAGCCTGATAGGGGGCAGCGGAGCCGGCTGGGAGGGCACCGCATTGCTTCACCACAGCAGCTGCATCAAAGTGGGCTGCATGCAGTTCCTATTCAGCATCACAGAGTTTACTAGCAACCAACCCAAAAAAGAGGAGACATCCACTACCGTTAGCCAAGAAGAGACTGAAGTGGTTGACGCACAGACTCCCAAACTCCACCAAATGCCAGTGCTACAGTCCAAGTCTGTATCATAACACATCCTCTCCTTAAAAAATATGATGGACCGTAAATGCAGTTTGGATAGAAGAACTTTGATAATGCGGTTAATTCATTCATTTGTACTTTGGGTGCTGGGTGTTACGGACAAAGTGTTTGCACATTACATTTCTATCATTTTTTTTTTATGCAAAACCTTTTGACTGAGGAGCAGATGTTCGATTTTCCCCTAAACCTCTCGTCGACACTACACCCTGTATACTTTGTGTCAGTATAAGAGGTTTTTATGTACTCTTTTGAACAATATATTTACTCCAAAATATTTTATTTTGTTATAAAAATGTATTGTTCTTTTTTCTGCAGTTTTTTGCACACTAGGTAACTATATGCAGAAGTGCATACATGTGCAAATACCTTTGTAGGATTTATTAGCAGAATCATTGATCGTTCTAGTTTTCTTCTGGAACTGTCCATTTCTCTGTAGTGTTAGAGCCCCCACGCAGCCTTGGTTGTGAAGTTCATTTGTGTATAAAGCTAGTTGTTCAACTAAAGTTGTCTTTTGGTCATGTACATGTGACTGAAGTGTCATTTTGTCGGCAAGAAAATTCTGACATGTATGTCATTACATTGTAAATATATAAAGATTTTTAAATAACAGACCATTTTATGATTTTTGTGTATAATAAAAGATATTCTGTCATTTACTTAACTTTATTTTGTTTCAAGTCTGTATGAATTTCTTCTGTGGAACGCAAAAGAATATATCTCGAAGAATGTTGTATAACGAAACAGTTTTAGTGTCCACTGACTCGGATTATCTTTTATATTCCACATAAGAAAGTCAGTTATACAGTTTAGAAACAATATGAATAGAAACATTGCCACGTTATGGAATTCAACGCGTGCAGCACAGAAAAAATTAACTTTGAGGAAACAGTCGCTGCATCGATCCTGCAACGCACTGGCCGGTGTTGTGTTGAATTATGTGACCATAGTAGGCGCTGTATTGAGCTAATCCTAACCTCACAATCATTAGGGCCTGGTTTCACAGACAGGGTTTAGATTAAGCCAGGATTAGGCCTTCGTTCAACTGGGACATTTAAGTAGCTTTTATAAATGTTTCTTGGAAAAAAACCATTACTGTGCAACTTGAGACAAAACAATGGCACTGAAATATTTTAAGAAATGTCAGCCCAGCCGCTACTGCATACTGCATATGGATGAAGGCCGGTGTCATACCGAATCATGTAACCATACACATACCCCCGGTTTCACAGACAAGGCTTCTTGACCCAGACTAAAATGCATGTTTTTGCTGTTTTGACTGAAAGCAACTTGCACTGAAGTATTTTAAGCAATGTCAGTGCAAGTTGCTTTCAACTAAAACAGCAAAAACATACATTTTAGTCTGGGTCAAGAAGCCTTGTCTGTGAAACCGGGGGTATGTGTATGGTTACATGATTCGGTATGACACCGGCCTTCACCCATATGCAGTGCGCAGTAGCGGCCTTTGCTGGGTTTCACTCGTTTAACTTGAAACGGGCCTCGAAACAGAAGGGGCCTCTGCTTGCGCTCAAAGAAGAGCCCTGTCCCCCGCCATCATGGCTCGCACACTCCAGGGTCTGAAGTTATCAGGGCTTGGGGCAAAAATGTCACCTAAATTAATCAAAATTTTCCCAAATTCAAAATACTGTATACCGGTATACGGCAAACAATTTCTCTGAATGAGTTTTTGTTTTTGATATTTATTATAGCCTATATTTATATGTTTATAATTCAGGATATAGAGTGCTGTTTTCCTGAACATCAGCACTATTGCAAAAGCCTATTGATTTTATACAACAGTGCAGAGCTAAATATAGCCCATATTTACATATGCCTTCTGAAAGTTGTATAAATGTCATGTAATTTCTAGTGAGAAATTACTAATTGTAGCAATTACATTTTTTCTTAGTTATCACTAAAGTTTGTTCTATTTTGTGGTGGATCATTAAACCTTTCACTTTCCAAAATCATTTTTGTGATGTAGCTTACCTGTATTCGCAAACACTGCCTGCAAACTCATTGTCTGATAGGGCAGCGAGGCAACAAGCTTTCGGAAGTAGTCACTTGCACTTGCCTTTCCCTATATAATCTTGCCTATGCCACAGGCCCTGGATACAACAGATAACCTCAGTTTGGGACTAATTCATTCATATTTTTGTTAAAGCTATTATTCACAAAAGGAAACTACTCTATGTGTTATAACTATTTAGCTAGATGTTTTTTTTTTTTTTTTTTTTACTATGCTAATCATAGTTTCTTCTAAAATAATAAACACTGCAAGTCCCACTGGGACAGTCCAAAGTGTTCAGGTTTCCCACACTATGTAGAGTGGGGCCCCTACAGGGCCCGTTGTTTTGCCCCCACTCTGTTAATGTTATTTCAAAGTTATTTTCCAATATAGACTTTTGCATAATGTAGGCAATGTTAAACTGTTTATTTTACGTTTTGGTAGAACAATGGTAATTTAGACTTATTTCAAAATGATATCATAAAGGCTAACCGATATAATATACAGCATATCGCATATTGTTTTATAAAAGTAGGTCCCATGTAAACAAAACCTTTATTATACAACAAATGAACTACCCAAGTCATCCGGTTAGACAGTGCAACAGGTCTTACAGGTAGGCGATGCCAACCCCAGAATAGCTGTATGGATATTGTGGATTGTTACTTCCGTACATGTTGTATTTCTCGCTTAAAATGTCCGAGTTATTGCTGATCGCGGGTGTTGTGATTGGGGTGCTGATGATATTTCGTACATATGTAAATGGAGCGCGATGCAAAAGCAAGGAAAAACTGCATGGCAAGACGGTCATCGTTACAGGTAAAACGCGTCATTTTCATTTTATTATTATTTCCTTTTTAAGAATGTGTCAAGTCAATCTTTTCGTCAGTCGTTTTAAAGCACTTAATGTGAACTTTGTGACGGTGTGCAGGCAGTAACACGGGCATCGGTAGAGTCACCGCGGTGGATTTAGCGCGGAGAGGCGCGAGAGTCATTCTGGCCTGTCGGAACCAAACACGCGGCCAAGCTGCTGTTGATGTTGTGCAAAGAGTGAGAACATTGTCCTAAGTTACTAAATGTATGGTATTATAGTTATAAATAACGTATACACTATGTTTTTGTTTCAACACAGGAGAGCGGGAGTAAAAATGTGGTGTACATGCAGCTGGATTTGGCCAGTTTGAAATCAGTGCGCTCCTTTACGGAATCTTTTCTCAAGACCGAGAGAAGACTGGATATTCTTATCAACAATGCAGGTTGAGTTCTGTTTAATTCGCAAACATATCATAAACTATAAAATATTAATTCAATAGGCTATTTTAATCATTAAATACACTAGCATTCAAGCGTTTGGGTTAGGTTTGAATGCTTTTGAAATTGTCTCTTAATCTCACCTTGCTTTTATTTGATAAAAAAACAAAACAAGAATACAGCAGAAACAGTAATATGCTGAAATATTATTACAATTTAAAATAGCTGGTTTCTATATTGAATACTGTATGTATCTAATACATATCTTATTATCCTTAATAGTTTTGTGGAACCTGATACAGTGTTTTCAGGAATAGATTTCTTTTTTTTATTAAAAGAAATAAAAAAATAACAGCATTTATTTAAATATAGAATGTGAATGTTTTTACTGCCACTTTATCAATAATAATAAATAAAAAAAGGTTTTAATTCATACCCTTCCTTAATCTTACTATCCCCAAACCTTTAGGTAGAAAGGTAGTGTATTAATACGTATTCAATACATTAATAAAAATAAAACCACAATGTTCAATGTGGACTCCATTGTTTTTTATTGCGTCTGATTCCACCAGTGCTGGTTTTGTAAGGGATATTTAATCAAAATCATATGTAAGTCCATATGTAATGCATGATATCTATATTTTTAGGAGTTTATATGCAGGGCACTACTGAAGATGGTTTTGGTCTTATGTTTGGCGTCAATCACCTTGGTCACTTCCTCCTGACTAACTTGCTGTTGGACAGATTGAAAGAGTGCGCGCCAAGCCGCATTGTCACCGTATCTTCATATTTGCATAATCATGGTAACCTTGACTTTGACACTCTTCGCACCCACAAGGAGTTTGGAGTAGGTGAGTCTTTCTGGAATGTCTTCAGGATATATTCCCACAGCAAACTGTGCAATGTGCTCTTCACACATGAGCTCGCCAAGAGGCTGCAAGGAACCCGCGTGACCTGTTACAGCCTCCACCCAGGTCTGGTATTTTAGCTCTATCAAGAATTTCATAAGTAGGCACAACTGATATTAGTTTACGCTACACTACTAATTTCAAGATTCTAAGCAGAAACCTTGAGATTGGAACGTTTTTTTGCATCACAAGCAACATTTTAGTCAAGTTGTGAACATACTTTTGACTTGCAGTGTTTTATATCATGCAATGGCTAACCATTCATACCAACACGTTTGTTTCTCCAGGTGCAATAAACTCTGATTTGGCCCGCAATTTGAATAAAATGTCTAGGAGGCTATTGAAAGGCATCGCAGCTCTGTTCTTTAAGGATGTAGAGGCTGGTGCCCAGACAACTCTACACTGTGCCGTGCAGGAGGGCATTGAAGCCCTGAGTGGCAGGTATTTCTCCAACTGTGCTGTGCAGAATGTGAAAGCCAAGGCTCAAGACGATGCTGTGGCCAAAAAACTATGGGAAGTGAGTGAGACATTAAGTGGTCTGTCCTGAAACCACTAAGAGACTTGCATGAGGTATATGTTGTACTCACTACACATGAGTGTAATATTGTGAATTATAATTTTTAGCTACTATAATCACCTGTTTTGCAGATTTATGAAAAGACCATGAGACTTGTACCTGACTTTGACTTTAAACCGATGATCCTCATGAGTTTACATTGTTGAAATTTTCACTTGGAATAAAACATTTTATTTGGGACAGATTGCCTTGTTATTATTGTAGTTAATGCAATGCTTGTTACCTCCAGAGAACCATTATCATTAGACATGTGCCGGTATTCGGTAATACGACAAGCCTATATCACGATAATGAATATGTACAGTATTGTTTTCGCGGGCACTTCAAAATACCGTGAATAATGATTTATTAGGAATTATTCCGATTTTTAGAATGCATTTTAAGAATACTTTACCCAATAAGCTTTTAAAATGCACAACACTGCTGTATGCTGCGTCAAAGAGGCACGCGCACTGATGTAAACAAGCCCAACCATAGATTGTAAAAAAAGTTTATTGTATTTAAATGTTCAGTTCTTTTAATTACAGGAAAAAATTATTAAACCTGTTATAGTACGACAACACTTTGGGGGAGGAAATCAGAAACACTCATTGCTTATTCATTTTTCATTTGTTGACAGCAGGTTTGCAGACATTGGGTGTGTTGACATTTTAGGGCAGGGTTTTGTTTTGGCAAATGGCCAAAATTGTGTTTGTCCCACCCAAACCAGTGTAGCAGAAATACTGCCCTACAGCCAATTTCATTGGTCAACAAGCGGCCTTTTATAAAGAAATTAAAATTAAAAAAGAAAACTTCCACCCCCGTTTTTATAGACAAGGATTAAGCCTAGTCCCAGACTAAAATGCAAGTTTAAGATGTTTTAGCTAAAATTAACTTAAAATATGTCCGTGCCATTGTTTTGTCTCAAGATGCATACCAGTAATATTTTTTTCTAAGGTATGTTTATAAAAAAGCCACTTAAATGTCCTAATTAAACTAAGGCCTAATCCTGGCTTAATTTAAGCCCTGTCTATGAAACTAGGCCAATGTGTACAGATCAGAAATATCATGGATGCAGCTTTTCACAGTATTTATTAATATCTAGGTTAATATTCATCTCTACATACTAATGTATTTTTAAAAAGCTGTATAATTTTACAATAATGTATTTAGAACTAGCATAAATTAACATTAACCTACATAAACGATAAGAATTTTTCATTATTAGTTCATGATACCTAATGCAATAGCTAATATTAATAAACAGCCTTATTGCAAAGTGTTAAATATATAATCGAAAAGAATTGTTGAACACAACAAATGCTATGCACAATTATTTAATTTTATTTTGTGACAAACCAACAACAACAAAAAAAAATTATGTGGTATATTGCATTGAGCTCCTAAAGCGAACTCATAACTGAGCTATCTTCTGGTGTAGAACAGCCTTCATATCTGCACACTGCAAATTGTCTGCGATTGTAGTGAAGAAGTGGCGCGTGTCGAGTCCCTGTAGGGCAGTGCAGCTGTCGGGATATGCTGAGAGCACAGCCTCATAGTGGGTCAGAATCTCCAGTGCACACAGGAACAGCACCTCTGGCTGGCCAGGTATCATCACCTGCACATGGAGCACATGACAGAAGAGCTGAGTCATCACAAACAGAACTTCCTGACTGTAAGCTCCGGAGGATTTGGGGGATGCGGCGGTGGACTGCAGGGGAATCTTCTCTGTGACTGAGCTGATAATGCCCCTCATTGCATTGGCGTAAAGCCGTCCTGTATGCACCCAGCCTTGAGGTGGCAGCCAATCAGAACAGCTGGAACTGCAAAGCAACTGGAAGACACGCAGAAGAAACACTGATAGGCGCATCTCTCCGGCAAACGAACGTAGGTCAAGTAACGGAAGGAAATCAACGTATTCTAAAGAGTATGGCACATAAAGTTTGCTTGACTGTAAAAGTTCTTGTGACACTTTCAGAAGTCTTTCCCATTCCCTAGATGTGCACCACGGGAGCAACTGACACACAGCTACTAACAGGCCCTTACTGAACATGTTAAGGTCATCTGGTTTCAGCAGGTTTAGGGAGAGAGATTCCAGCATTGTCTCATGAACACAGTCTGAAAGAGCGCAGCATTCTAAAAATGCTACAAGTCCAGTACCTTGTCCATACTGAGGCAAGTCCAGACTGGACCACTCCTGCTCTGGAAGATCACAAACAGACAACAGAGAGCTTGGAACTTCATACTTGAAATGTTTTCCCCACACATCCTTCAGGTAAAACCGCACGGTCCAGTCCAGTTCCTCCAATTTGCTGTAGAGCCAAGAGAGAGCTCTGGACCAAACATCAGGTGCATGGGCCACTTCCTTCCCAACAAGTATCCCCAGTGTGTGCAGTACAGACAATAGCAGGTCTTTGGACTCCATGGAGATTGGTGTCTCACCTTCTACCGGCTGGTCCCAGCACCTATTGCACTCATTCAAGAGCTGAGCTAGACAATATAAAAGTGGGAATGGAGAGCAGCTCATTATCCAATGTGCTGAATCACTCATGGTCTCCTGGCTCAGTGCGCACTGAAGAAGTCGGAGACAAAACTCTAATTTGCTTGAGCTGGGAGATACTGGGAGAAGGTACGGCTGTACAAACACATGCAAGGCTTTTTCCGGAGGAAGGAAACTCCGCTTTTCTCCCATGCTTCCAGTTATGTTGCACTTCATCATCTCAGTCAAGAATTGTAGAAACTGATTCTCTTCTTGAAGTGAGGACAGCTTGCTCCACACTGTGTCCTGCAGGCATCTACACAGCAGGTTGTAGTTGTGAACTCCTGGTGAAGACACGAGACCTGAGAGCTGCAGGAGAATCTCGGCTATCAGAGTGTGAGCTCCCAGGTTGACAACAGCCATGTGGCAGCATCGCCGCAAAGTGGCTTCGGGGTTCTGGAAAGCCACTCGGGCAACAGCAGAGACGGCTGCATCAAGGTTGCTATTTGCACCACTCTGAATGATGCTGTTGAAGGCCATATTGAGCTCCTCAGAGAAGCCTATAGTTACCGAACTGGGAAGAAATCCATGAAGACCTTTTCTGGAGATGGAGAGCAATTCTGAAAGTGTAGCATTTTTGTCAGGTAAGGACAAGTGGGAAAATATGTCTACAATAATATCCTTGAGCTTTCTGCAGGACTGAACATCAGCGTCACTTTGACATTTAGCTGTAAGGGTGGAGATCAACGTCATCAAAAGATCTTTGGTTTGAAACATACATACATTTCTCTCTAGGCACTGAATCCACTCCGCCTCATTGACATTTTGACTTAGTTTGGAGGCAAACAGTCCAGGAAGGCCTTCAAACCCCTCAAGATGATGGTCCAAGATGGTCATAGAAATATTTGCTACTTCTGCTGCAGAACATTCAGGAACAGTGAATGATAAAGACGCCAGTAAGCCTTTCAAAGTTACTCTCAAATTATTCAAAGTCTGCCCATTTCCAACCAGATCTTTAGCAAGCGATGGCTGCTCCAAAGACGGCAGAACTCTGCCCAGGCTATCTTTCAGACGGATCGCCGTGACACTTGGGTCATTGCTGGGCATCTTCAGAAGCCCCATAACCTCCCAGGAGCATATACTCTCAAGTGTGACCTGCATGGCCTGGATGAATGTCATTCCACACGGCTTGGTCTCAGCAGGAGTGTGTGCGGCAGCGAGGTCTCTCCGAGCCTCAAGTATGACCTCAATCAAGTCAAAACCATCATTCACTTCATCTCTCTTTTTAAGGCTCACTATGCGAGAGATGTTCTGGAGTTGAACTTCAATGGAGAGATCAGCAGCACTGCTTAAAAGGTAGTTGGTATACAGTGTGTCCATGCAATTTGAGAGGGCAAAATTACACAACTCAGGGGAAGTCAAATGCTCTTTTATTTTCCTCAGCCCCTCAAATAGTATGTTCACCATACATGTAGATGTGGATTCTGGGTCAGGTTTGAATCTTTTTGATGCCAGTGGTGATGGCTCGGTCATGGAGCGTGAGCACTGAGCCGTAAAGAGACGGTCTAAGGCATCAAGACATCCTCTCTTGCCCTTCAGTAGTTCCCACCACACCTCCAACAGTAGCTTCACATCTGCCTCTGTGCTGCTGCTTGTCACATGATCAACCAACAGCTTGAGCTCTTTGCACCGCTCAACTGGTTGAAAGCACAACAGCAGCTCCACATAGATGGTAGGAAAGCTCATCGACTTTACCAGCTCAAACAGCACAATGTGATTAATGTCAGGAAGGCTGTTCTGTACGGCAAACAATGGGTCTTCCTTCCATCTGATATCGATGTCCTCTTTGTTATTCACCTCTAGGATCTTGCTCCACACAATACAGAGAATCTTCTTTCTCCAATGGAGTCTGTCTTTGGAGTCTCTGAGCGAATGTACGCATATCTCGTTGACAGCTTTAACAATCGGAGATCCAATCCGATCCCAGTCCTCTTTCCTCAGAGATGACAGTGGCTCAGGTTGGCAGATTTGATTGGCCAATAAGAATCCTCCCTGTAGCACAGCTGTCTTCTCACAGCTCAGCCATGACTCTGAAAAAGAGGAGGTGTATCAGGTAATGCTTCTTTCAGGCATGATAAATGATCTGATCTGAATAGTCTGATATTGTTTATTTGAAATGTGTATGTTTACTTTTATCCCATTTATTTTATAATTAAAATGAGTTTTGTCTCTTGCACTAAGTGGATGTCATACAATGCGCTGATACGATGCATGAATAGGATGCTTTCAGAATTCTTCTGTCATTTTGTTTGTGTGAATATAGATCAGATGGGACACTTTCTGATTATTTGGCGTTTCAATGGTGCTGTTTAAATCTAAGTCCACGTCTAAAATATGATACAAATGGTTACATCATGTCATCCTGTACTAGTGTAGGTCAGATGAACGTCATGCTAATTTATATGAATAGAAGAATGTAAACTTTACAAGCGCAGATAACGTCATGCATGAATTAAATGATGGCATTTCACGTAACCGTATAGAATTTCAACATAAAACTAAAGGCGGGAAAGAAAAAGGGAACGTGCATTAAGTCCTAAAAACTTTTAAGTTAATAGATTTTTTATTACCTTGCTCCATAACTGCAAGGCTTTCAAAGAAACGTCGCCAGTTTAGGTAACAGTTAACTCATATCCACTGAATCCCCACACTGACAAAATGATCACGGCAGTTTTCAGATGTTTATCTCTGGAAATCTGAAATAAACATTAGTTTTGAATCATCTGCTCAACACGTTTGATTTCTGAGTAGTTTTCAAATGAACAGTGTGCTTCCGCGTCAACGTAGACGGATGGAGAGAGAAAGAGAGGACCTCCAAATCGTGTTCCGCTTGCTGCTATTCTCTAGCGCTCTCACGCGGACAATGAGGTAACAGTTGATTCGAATCTTTTGAATTGGTTCACCAAAAGATTCGTTCACTTACTTATTTAGTGACACTTTCTGCAGGTTATTATCATTCATTATGAGTGACCGACACAAATTTTTGTTATGCTTACTGAAATGTGTCATTTTTACACAATTTGTCAAAGTTCATTCAGTTCGCTAAAAATATAAACTAAAATATAAGTCTGTAGTGTGCGTGGAAGTAAACGAACGAATTGTTCAGTTAAGACTGAACGAAACACAACCAGTCGAATCAGTTAGAAGCGAAACGAAAGAGAAAGTACACGTTTGCATGGCGGTTTTAGGAAACAGGGATGATTGTCCTGAGGACGAGACTTGACATTATGTTTTGGACTTTTGGGGTTCTTACTCTAGCTCTTGTATGCTTAGGTAGGCTTATTTCTACATTTATTTACAAATAAATAAGGATATTGCTGCAGTCACCGACAAATTTTCCTTTGCTTCCTTTGCTCGTATAATGTTATGTCAAAAGTTGTATTATAAATATAAAATGATCGAATTAAACAGAAGTATTATGTACTATATCCATAATTTTGAAGGAAATAACTATTAGAGGAGTTTTAAGTCACCTTTATTTAGCAGGGTTGTTTATATTGGGAACTGTGCTTTACTTGTTAGGTCCTATTATTATTTTCAGTTTTGTTTAGCCTCACATTTCATTTACAGTTAATTGAGAATTAAGTTTATTCTGTTATTATTCTCTGTATTTACGGATTTGTTTGTTTTGACAGGTGTAAATGGGACAAACTCGGTTCATGATGTTCAATGGCTTCCTTGTCAGTTTGTGGATGAGAAAGTTAATATAAATGAAGAGGGCCACACAGAAACCAACTATATCCACAGAGAGGCTGTGCTTCAGTTTGGTAATGTCGGTGACAGCCCTTTACATCCTACTATTACCTTCCTTGTCACAGGTAAGCGAAAATCATTAGAAGTTGTAACCTTATTATTTCCTTTGCTCTTTAAATAATATACTGTGTTCATTTGTTGTGTCTCATGAAGGCTCTAAAGTGGATATGAGGCGTTATTTGGAGGGAGATGAGGATACACTTCACTGTGAGATTCGTAGATACAGCACTGGAGGGATTGTAATGCGCTGGCCTATTACAGGAGCGCAAGATCATGACGTCTGGTTCACCTGTACGATACGCCATACAAAAGGCTTGTTCGTCATCACCACCTTCCTCAGACACACACCTACGGCTTCTGCCCAAGGACAGATGGACTATCTACAATGGTTAACAGTTAATGATAGGGATCTCCTGACAACATCAGGTAACAATCAAACAAGGAGGCAAGAGAGGCAGTGCCTCCTAAAAAAATTAGATGAGAAAGTAATCCACAGTACAAAAATAAAACAATGCCAATATTCAACTTGTTATCAATGCTTTATGTCATATCACATTCAAACTTGAAATGACTTGAAAACATGATCTGTGAGGGTTTTTAGTGAGCAATCGCTAAAGATTTGGTGAAAGTAAAGATACTCTGTGTCTGTGATCATTATGACACCTGGAGTGTTTACAGAGTTTTAATGACTGATAATCACTGCGTTCGCAAGTTGATGATTAAAAAGAACAGCTGAACATCAGATAACAAATAAAATATACATGAAAAATATGTTACTGCATTCTTTAGAGTTATTTTTTGGAATAAAGTAAAAAATGCTCGATTTACATCGTTAATGTAAAAATACATAATTGGTTGTTGTTTTCTTGATAGTGTAAGTTATGTTTATTTAACCTGAAAAATGTGTTAAGTGTAACTTACTGAACATGAATTTACTTTACTTTTCTTTTTTTTAAATCATAAAAAACAGTGAGGACTTTGCCTCCTCATTTCAAAACACCACTGCAATCAAGGGATTCTACTTGAACTTTTTCCTCTACCACATTTTAGTGTTTCATCCTCTCTTCCATATGTGTTTTCCAGCTGCGATGGTTGTTTTGACCCGGACACCCTCCGTGGAGGTGGGATTCTTGAAGGAGCCAAACCTGCACTGTCAGTTTGCAGTGGATCATAAACTGCCTAATGCAACAGTGGAGTGGAGACTGCAGCGACACGGGGAGCGCACCAAACTCTTTAGCTATTCCAGCCGCACAGGGAAGAGTGAAGGTAGCGGAGTGGCTGTCAAGGCCATTGCCGCTGGAAATGCCTCCTTCAAACTTCACCCCACTAGAAAACTAAGCGAGGGCACATATATCTGCTCTGTGATGGTTCCTCCTCTCTATGGCAGCCATGATATTCCCCTTAGCCTAAGTGGTGAGATTTATTTGTATAGAGCTTTTTACAATACATTTTATTTCAAAGCAGCTTTACAGAAAAAGCATGTTTCAATTATTACAAGTGTTTCAAATATTTAAGCATTGGAATCACACAAGGTATTCCACCCAAAAATTCTGTCACCCTCATGTCATTACAAACTCTTTGTGGAAGACAAAAGAAGATATTTTGACAAATGTTTCAGTGATTATTTTCTCCATACAGTGAAAGTCAATGGACCACATTGATTTTCATTGCATGAACAAAAACAGTTAAAACCTTCTTCAAAATGTCTTCTTTTGAGTTCCACAGAAGAAAGTTATACAGGTTTGGAACGAAATAATAATATCATTTTTTTTAGGTGACCAATCACTTTAATGCTTATTTTTTACCTTTCAAACTCCACAGAACAACCCCGTGTGTCTCTGAATGTGGGCTCCACCTTGTCTATAACACTTGGTACGGACCAGAAGCTAATATGCGACGCAGAGGGGTACTATCCTTTGGACGTAAACATTGAGTGGTACCGTGAACCGTTCGGGGGCAGCCCTACACCTTTGTTCCTGAAGAATGTTCTGTACTCAAGTCATCGACTTCATAAAGATGGCACATACTC
The DNA here is from genome assembly GCF_965113295.1 of Leuciscus leuciscus. Taxonomy (NCBI): domain Eukaryota; kingdom Metazoa; phylum Chordata; class Actinopteri; order Cypriniformes; family Leuciscidae; genus Leuciscus; species Leuciscus leuciscus. The sequence goes on from NC_138733.1 coordinate 20,866,198, forward strand.
GCTCTCAGCCTTCTTCCTTCTCCAGCCTAGCATGGAGGACTCTGGATATAAGTACACGTGCAGAGTTTCCCATAAGTCCTTGCTCACTCCCATCCGCAAGAGCTTTAGCCTCATAGTTACAGGTGAATCAGTTTTAACACAAACACAGAATTAATCACACAATTGGAAAGTACCTAAATATCCTTTAAATATTACAAATAACCACTAGGTGGCAGGCATAATGTACCATTATGGCTGATTTTCAGAACTCTTCAATTTACTTTCTCTTTTTTTTATCACAGAACCGGACTCTACCATGTGGTATATCAAAGTCTTTGTATTCATAATTCTCATGGTAGTAATTCTTTATTATGCGCTGCAGCATCTTGCAAGTAAGTAATTCGTTGTTCATAAATCCCTTTGAATTATATTGTGCTTCCCACATTTTAATTGTTTGTTGCAAAATTGAACAGCAAACACTATGCAATTTATGTTCCTATTTGAACAATATGGTCACATTAGGAGCTAACATAAAAATCTTATTTTATATCAATAAAATATTATTGAAAATATTTATTTTATTATGCAGTGTTGGGTAAGTTACTCTAAAAAGTAATTAATTACTAGCAACTAATTACATCTTCAACAAAGTAATTCGATTACTGTTTTAATTACTCTCGCTAAAAAGTAATGCATTACTTATTACTAATTACTAGAACAATATAAGGGCATGAACCTGCTCTTTAAATTCGGTCAAATCAATAATTTAACTGATTTAGAGTTAAGTTAATTGAAATAATAACTGCATAAACTATTCTTGAACTAAGTATTTACATTTAGAAGGTTACATTAAAAACAAACATTTTAATATTAGATGTTGAATTTTGATGTTAAATCCACTATTGTTTTATATAGAATTGTTCTATAGTCTATACAGTATTTAATTCAACTATGTCACATTCAAACTTGAAATGACTTGAAAGTGTGAGATGGTTTTAGTGAGCAATTGATATTACAGAAGTAACTGTGATTAAATAACAGAAACATTTTGAGTAATCCCATACTTTACTTTTTCAAGGGAAAAGTCATTAAATTGCAGTAATTAATTACTTTGTAATGCATTACGCCCAACACTGATTATACCTAAAATGCAAAGAGAAACAATTTCCTAAATTATTTTTCTTTCTGGAAAACACAGTTTTGATCTCAGCATCCTGCATCCCATCTCCCAATCCCAATTATTTGTCATCAGTTCACAGTGTGGCTCATAAGTAAAGAATTAATCAAAGAAATCTATCGATCAAAAGTTCAATGTTATCTTGAACAAAAACATTTTCGCCTTTTAGTTTTCTATTTACTTGTTCCAAATCTAATGTTCTTAATACTTTCTCTTGTTTTAGGACAAAATGCAGCAAAAAAGGTAAGGGATAGCTCTAAAGAATAGAAGAGTAACAATAACATATATTTTGTGCAAATTGACACAGACTCCAGCTGTATATGACTGAATATGAATGAGATGAATAGGTTCTCTGTACTGTTTATGTTTGTGTATGTGTGTGTGGTGTGTGTTTTACACGTCTTTGTGTACATGTATGTGTAATTACTGGCATATGTGGAAGTGTGACGTAAGTGTGTGTGTATATTTGCCATATGTCCAGTCTCACAGGCTGTATGTTTACCTTGTGTCTCTTATGTGCAGAGGTTTTGAGAGCTCATGCCTGAAGTTTTAAAGTACGCCGTCATGGAAACAGACAACACATCCCTCCATCCCTCCCTCCCTCCCTCATCTGTCTCTCTCTCCCCTCATCCCCGCCATCTCCTGCTGCTGCATTCGCCAAGATCAGGTGCTCTTCATGGGAAAATGAGGAGTGTTTTGAGAGATGTAATTCCAGATATCATGGTTTACGTCCTTGTTTACTGTGGCTGATAAGGCACTATGTCTCTCCAAAATCTGAAGAAGAATTTACTCATTGCTTTCTGGGTTGTATCGTTTTTGCATGTCTGTAAATAATGCCAATTGGGAAAGGAATTCATGATTGCAAAGTGCACTGTTGATTTTGATCATTTGAGTTAGAAATTAAATATATATATATATATATATATATAAGTGGGGAAAGGTATTCAAAAAGGGCTCTTAAGTTGCAAAAAGATATGAAATAAATTATGCCTCTGATGCTTCAAATAATGTACTTGAATTGAATATGTGTAAAAATGTTAGGATATAAATAAAATCTGTTGAATTTTACATGTTCTGATTGCGTCAAACTGGAATATATCCATCATCAGAGAACTTTGTGTGATGTTTGCAATGCTTTTTTCTGCTTGTGGTGAAAGCCAACACCAGTGAGATTTTGAAGTATTCTTGGCTAAATACTCATCTCTGGACCACACGAAGCCCCCCTGCGAGGCATCTCCCTGACTCCCAGTTATCTAAACAATAAACACTTCACTCCGGAATGGCAGCTGTTCCTAAATGGCACTTGGTACATTCCCCTTCTCACAGTACCCTCCTCATCTCTCATATACTCTCTCTCATCGCAGCTCTCTTCAAATGCACAATGGGGCCATTATAAGGAATCTTGTAAGTGAATTCAGAATCTTTAGACTCATGTGCATGCGATGACGGTTTTGTTTTTATCTCAAGGTTTATCCTGTGGTGATGCTCTTTGGGCTCATTGGAAACTATAGCGTGCCCTGGTGGGTCAGTAGCTAGAGGAAGGTCAGTGCTCAGCCAAGCTTTGCAGTTCTACAGGAACAGCTGCCCTGGGACCGTATGAGGCTTATGCCTTGAGAAATCAAGAGTCTCTATTACACCAACTGCATAAATGATGGGCTGCCTGCCCTTGACCCGTGATCCGTTATTAGCCCTGTCAGTTTCCATTCGACCTGTTGGCATTTTAAACAGCATTCGGCAGTGACTTGTTTTTATTTCGGCTAATGGGTTGTGGAAGTTAGATCATTTTTCTAGCTCTAATTAATCAATCAAGCTGAGCTAAAGAACGATTGGAGTTGATTAACCCTCTCCTAACCTCCATGTGCTGCAATTGGCGACCATGTGGCCCTGGTTTCACCACAGATGGGATTTAAAAACAAACAGGCCTGGTCACTCTGGGAGTTGTAATCCAAAGAGAATTGAGAGAACGGCTTGTTTTGTTTCCAAAGCCCAGAAATACAGAGCCATGTGATTGCGTGTGGTGGTCAGTGCTCTGGGGAAATCAATAATGGCTGAATTGGTTATAGTTGGTGGATAAACATTTCTCCAATGGACTTTCAGGCACAATGACAGGATTTTCAGTTAAGCTGCTCTTAAAGAAACAATTCACACAAAAATTAAACTGTCAGCATTTACTCACCTTAATCCAATGTTATTTGATAATTATTTATATGCTATTGCTATTACTATATCTATTGTATTTTCTTTTATTAGCTTTTTATTTTTATTTTTATATTTTCAGTTTTCATTTTCATTTTAGTTTCAAGTTTAGTCATTTAGTTATGTGTATTTGTCATTTGTATTTAATTATTTAATTATTGTTTTTTAAATATATTTATTTTAGCTTTAATTTATTTTATTTTATTTATTTTTTGTTATTTTGTCATTTTTAATACTTCAACTTAATTGTATTTCAGTTAGTTGCCATGGCAATATTTCTATTGTATTTCAGCTGTATTTCATCATACAGGCTTGGAATCAATTGAGGGTGAGTAAATGATGAGAAATGTCATTTTTAGTGAACTATTTCTTTAAGGACATATTTTATTACCTCTAGTCTGCTGTCTCTGTTTGTATGCAGAGCAAATTTGTTCTCCTGACTGTACCAGATGTTCTACTACTTTAGAGTATCTCAGCATTTGTCTTTGCAGACCTAATTTGTGTCAAATAAACTTGCTAGACATTTGTCTCCCATAAAATTCCAGCTTTCCAGTAAACGTTTCAACAGACACTTTTCGCTTTTTCCCTTAATTCTTCACCTTATCATCAGGATTATTTGACTGTTTGTCTTTTTATCCTGTCTTATTTTCCTCTCCATATGTCCCGCTCCCCCTTCCTGTCCTGTGTCTCTGTGTGTGTTTATTTTTCCTGTGATGTCCTGGCCTGTGTTTGAAGTCTGGTGGCGTGAAGATCCAAAAGAGAGACTTTCCCTTGGATTCTTTGGTTCTCTGGTGAGGGCACTGGCTTCATGCTCCGTCAGACCCCTCACATTTAATCGGTGAAATGGAATAGCATGGAAAGACTTCTGTGCTCGCTACACGCATCAATCTGTCTGAGGTTTCTGCCTTTTAAATTTGAACCTCTCTCGCTCATCTCTCCCGTTACTATCTTTCCACCCTCCTTACATCTACGCTCGGGCTTCTCCCTTTAGACAGCACTGCCAAGAGCTGACATTACGACTTGTATTATTTTTAGAGTGTGAGATAGTTGGTTGAGACACTGTATCTTCTGACAGCACCTAATGACACCTATGAAGAACCGATATGTGTAGTAAAGATCAGAATGGAGATGTGCTAGACATCATGGTTATTTAATAGTTTGGGGATGTCCAGCTCTAAATAGAGGTTTAACTAAATCCATGCCTGGCCTTTAAGGTTCTTCACAGAGTGCTTCATCATTACAGATGTTGGGGTTAAGTGGGCCCAGCAAACTGGTCTGGCAATAAAATACTTGGTCTAAAAACTACCAAGATATAAACAAGTTTATAGCTGTGTAATTTAGCGTGTTCACAGGCATAAACATTTTAGCATCTGGAACATGATTTATACTATTTTGATATTTTGATAACTGAGACAAATCGAGTTATGAGATCATAGAAAAATGAGAGTTAGTCCTATAGCACATTTTCCACTAATGTATAAACTAAAAGATATAATAAACAATGTTACACAAAAATATTTTGTTATTTTTATTCAGTTATTTATTTTTATTTTTTTGATAAATATAGGTTACAAGGCTGCGTTTATTTTATAAAAAAAAAAAAACAGTAATATTGTGAAATATTATTACAAATTAAAATGAATGTTTTCTATTTGAATATATTATTAAATGTAATTTATTCCTGTGATGTCAAAGCTAACAAAAGTCTTCTGTGTCACACGGTCCTTCAGAAATCATTCTAATATTCTGATTTGGTGCTCAAACAATATTTCTTTTTATTATCAATGTTGAAAACAGTTGTGTGCAATTTTTTTTCAGGATTCTTTGATAAATAGAAAGTTTAAAAGAACAGCATGTAGGCCTATTTGAAAAACAATCTTTTGTAACATTATAAATGTCTTTACTGTCACTTTTGATCAATTTAATGCTGTTTTTTTCAGTAGTATATAATGTTACAAACGCATTCTATTTCAGGTAAATGCTGGGTTTTTTTTTTGTAGCTTTCTAAAAAAATGCATACAACATTGATAATAATTGTTTCTTGACCAGCAAATCAGCGAATTAGAATGATTTCTGACGAATCATGTGACACCGAAGACTGGAGTAATAATACTGAAAATTCAGCTTTGCATCACAGGAATAAATTACATTTTATAATATTATATTCAAATAGAAAAACAGTTATTTTAAATTATAATAATATTTCACAATATTACTGTTTTTTTAATCCAATAAATCCAATAAATATTTAAAAATCACCTTAACGAACTGTAATGACCCCAAAGCATCCTTCAAAATGAATTCAAAGGGAGGGTTAATTTATATACAATAGGACATTACTATCATATGCATTTAATTATACAGTGAGCCTGTGGGAGACGGCTTTCTAATAATATCAGTCCAAGAAAAACTTAGTCTGAAGATCTGTTTAAATGGGTTGGGAGTTTGTCTGAAAGGGGATCTAACAAATCAACACATGGAATCATGAGAATGACATGAATGAAAATGGCTATGGCATATAAAGGTCTCAGGGGGCTCAAAGCTTGATGATAATAGTTTACAGTCTCTCAGCAACCATTGCTTTGATGTAGTGTTTATCGGTTAAGTCGGTAAGCATGCAACATATACCTGAACTCACATCGCCTGAGGCTGTTGTTGTTGCTTTTTCTGTAAAGCGCAGCACGGACAGAGAACAGAAGGGTAATTGTTCCACGCCGTCTGTGGAACAAGCCTGTGGATCCATGTTAAATGAATGCCAACTAAGAAAACAAAACCTGATGAAAGTGCTTAGCTGAAACAAAAACACACCTTTGAAAAATGTAAAGGGTTGAAGATAAGAGAAACAGCCATGTACCGGTACGTGCACAGCACACACACACACACACACACACACACACAGCCTCCCTGCTGCCTTATTAGAAAATTGGCTAGCGTATTACACATGTTTGCTCGGTCATGATGTCATGGGGCAGACATACTAAAATGCTTAGCAATCGTTCAAAGCTGTAGACCATATATGATTATGTTCTCCGAGACCTGCCAGGAAATATCGCCAGGCTTTTCCTTCAGTCATTTGGCTCTCCAGATGCAGAGGTGATTAAAGATGAAGCTGTCAGCTGAAAGTGAGCTTCAGAAAAAATGTGACGCCACAAACCGAGTGATGACTCCGACATCCGCACAGCTCGCCTCTATATTGCAGCACTGTACTGTAATTTAAAGGCGGCCATCTTTATGTCATCTGTTATTTTATAGGAATCTGCAGTAGGGAGGATTTTAGGATCCCAAAGACGTTCCCCTGCTGAACTCCTATAAATCTGTGACCGTCCTTGAATATAGCAGATTCAAAGAGTGGTTTGTTGGTAAAACACATCATACTCTGCATTTGATGTTTTTCCTGCTTGTAATCTGATTCCTATGATGTGGTGTTATTTGCGCCGAACTGACTGAGGAAAGAGAAGAGAAGACCAGCTGAGGGGTCAAAGGTGGGGATCAGACACCCTCCCCTGCAGCGCTACACGAGAAGGGTCAGCAGGGCAGATTCCCAGCCATTAAAACGGGTAGGGATGGAAAAGCCTTGCGGGCCGCTGCCCTCCCCTGACCCCTTCTGCTCGTACGCCTTGTGGACCTAGTGCCGAGAACTGAAGTCGTCCACTCCTTTTTATCAGGTCTGCTGGGGGCCTGTCATTTTCTCTATCTCTTTACCTTGTCTGTCTTTCCTAACATTGTTTATCTTTCTCCCATTAGTCATTTAGTGTTTGTGTGCCCCTGTCAGCTCAATCACGTGTGTTTGCAATATAGACAGTCATCAATAGCTCTGGCGCCCGTCGCAGACCTCTGTGTTCTTTTCATTTAATATGGAGAAGTTTATTGCACAGCTCTCAGAAATAATTCATTTTGATTGGTCAGTCGCAACATTCCATGAAAGATTTTTGCATAATGACCTCTAAACTGTATTTGATCATTGTTCCTGGTGGACAGTCACCTCCATTGTGCTAGTATCTCGTAGTCTCTTTCTTCTCACATAATAAATTTTGTATTAAAAAATAATAATATTTAAACTCAAATCAATGTTTTAATGCCCATTATTCATTAAATAAGTTTCCTTTGAGGCAAAAAAGAGGCTTGTTGCAGCCACTTTTATGTCTGTACTGGTCTATGGTGGTGTTTTATATATGCATGCATCTTCACAGTGTTTACATGCTTCAGAAACTGTTTATCATGGTGCACTGGGGTTCGTAACAAATCTTAAAACCCTCACTCATCATTGTGTGTTGTATGCTCGGGTTGGATGGTCTGCTTTGTCCATCCGAAGACAAAAACACTGGCATGTTTTTATTTATAAATCTATCCTGGGTCTACTTCCTTCATATCTTTATACCTACATCTGTAAAAAGTATGTTTGTAGGTATAGCCTACGGTCCCATATAGTACGGTCCTACTGTTTCAGTGGTACGTACTGAATTGGGGAAAAGGCATTTCAATTTGCTGCTCCCTCTGCCTGGAATAATTTGCAAAGTACGTTGAAACTTAGGGAGCTGGTTTCATTGGACATTTTCAAAGTAGTTTTAAACTAGTTATGTATTGATATTGAAATTTGATTTGATTTGCTTGTGTGTGTATATGTGTATGTATTGATGGATATTATCTGTTAAACTCACATGAGCTGTGTCTGTCAGTCTTGGCCAGGACGCTCTTGTAAAAGAGATTCTTAAAGGAACACTCCACCGTTTTTTGAAATAGGGCTTATTCACTTTCTTTCCTACATGGGCAAATGTATTTTTGTCTCAGTGCATGCATTGTTTTAGTTTGACAGGGTCGGCGCTAGCTTAGCTTAGCACAATGAATGGAATCCTTTGTTGCCAGCTAGCATGTCCTGAGTAAAAGTGATATAAAAAAATTAAAAAACCCACCTAATTACTTCTTGTGGCCTGCGTATTCACAACAAGTACAAATAGTGATGCAGATTAACACTAGGCGATTTCCTAGGCAGATATTGACTTATATATTAAGGACTATATTAGGGGGAAGCACAGGCGAAGCACTGCTACTTGGGCGTGATATCTCTGCGCCCAAGTAGCAGTGCTTCACCTGTGCTTCCCCCTAATATAGTCCCAAGTCAATATCTGCATAGGAAATCGCCTAGTGTTAATCTGCATCACTATTTGTACTTGTTGTGAATACGCAGGCCACAAGAAGTAATTAGGTGGGTTTTTAAAAAAAAAAGTATCACTTTTACTCAGGACATGCTAGCTGGCAACAAAGGATTCCATTCATTATGCTAAGCTAAGCTAGCGCCGACCCTGTCAAACTAAAACAATGCATGCACTGAGACAAAAATGCATTTGCCCACCTATCTAAATGTAGGAAAGAAGGTGAATAAGCCCTATTTCAAAAAACGGTGGAGTGTTCCTTTAATCTCAATGTGCTTCGTTTCCTGGTAAAATAAAGGTTATAATAAAAGTAATAAATACAGGCAGGGACATTGATTTTTCTTAAAATTGTGATGTTAGTTGATGCAGCAACATATCTTTTCTTTCACTTTTTGATGGATATCCAAGTGAAATGGATTATTGAAAAAGAAAATAATGTAGGGCGAGACTTCTATCCATCCATCTGTTGTCGATTGGATGAAGTCAAGTTGAACGAAAGGGGTGGGGTTTATGGGGACGAAATGTTTGGAGAGGTTCGGCATACGTCACCAGAGTCTGTCACATATTTTAATAAAAAATCATGAGGTAAACACCCCCAATTTCCAAAAAATTTTACTGAGCCCCAGACATAAATATATGAAAATCCATCATTGATGATATACTGAATTTACTCAAGCTGGACAATAACACTATTTTCTTCTAGAGCTGCTGTACAGTCAAATCAAACTATGTTGCATTATTCTAATGTTATCACAGTGAAGCTGCTTTAAAAAGCACTATATAAATAAAGGTGACTTGACTTGACTTCAACATTTATTGTGAGAAAAAAATTTATTTAATTTTTTCCCCCAAAATTATGACTTTTCCCTCAGTGATGTTCTGGTCTGAGAGAAACATGATGTGTAAAGAAAATAAAGTGTGGCATTTCCAATTAATTTGTCAAATTATGCACACAATTATTTTAAAAATAATAATATTTAATTTGTATTAAGGGCACATAAAATGCTAGCAATAAAATTAGCTTATCCAAAACAAAGAAGCCTGTCATTATTTTCCAAAAAACTATCCATTCCATTACTATAATTTACACTACATATTGAATGGTGATTTCAGATGTGATGGAAATGGCATTTGTTCATGACAACAAAAATGGCAGAATTGTCCTGTGATACATGACTTTGAAAAGTGTGTTTATTTCATTTTTACCTGATCAAAAGTGCCATAGCTAAAGAAACACACAGAAGGATAAGTCTGGGGGCCAGAGGCAAGTCCAGTTATTTCCTCTACTCTCTACCTCTAAATCTCCCATTCCTCATCGTGTGTTTTAGATGTAGCAATGACGCACTTTATTGAGCCTCCCACTGCGTCCACCATGGTGTCAGAGGTAAAGCACGTCCAGCAGAGGCGCCCCGCAGTCAATAGTGTGGAGACGTAGGGGATGGACTCCAATAATTGTCCAGGACAGAATGTCTCGGAGCGGTGTGTGGGAGAGCTCTGCTGATACTCATCCTACTGCTCATCATTCATTTTCATTCATACAGGGATTATTTCCAGAGGGAAAGGAAAGACATCATCTTTCAACACCACTTCTCTGTTCAAGTCTGCATTCGACTGATCCGGGATCAGAAACACCCACCAACAGCTGAGTTTATCTCTGACCAGTGTAAGAAGCCAACTTCTACCGACACTCTTTCTTGTCTCTGTTCGGCTCTCTGTATTATGTCTAATCTCCTGTACCTCTGCAGTCCGCCAGACCCATCCACCAGGCTTATCATGAACAGTGACAGACGCCCAGCAGTCGCCACATCCCTCCAGCACAAGCCATGACCTCTCAGACCTGTCATTCCAAACAGCAGACCGGATCACCACCACACATGGTTTTTGTCATTATAATGAAAGTCAGTGGGGTCAAAACATTTACATTTACATTTACATTTATGCATTTGGCAGACACTTTTATCCAAAGCGACTTACATTGCATTTCATGGTACACATTTACATTCTTATCAGTTCTTGCTTTCCCTGGGAATCGAACCCATGACCTTGGCGTTGCAAGCGCCAACGCTCTACTGTTTGAGCTACAGGAAAGCAAAAATGAACAATCTTCAAAATATGTTGTTTTGTGTTTCTCAGAAGGAAATTCATACAGGTTTAGAATGACATTTTTGGGTGAACTCTCACTTTAAATTCTGCTTGCCCCTTACTGAAAATTATTTGTGTCCCAGTAGATAACCTTTTCCAGGCCCATTCTGCTTCTGCTGCTATCTGTTCATGGGTCTCTCCTCACCTGCTAAGCTAGACATTAAAGGTGATGAATGTTCTATATATATAGCACCATACATGCAAGTTAATCAAGTCAAGTACACTCACAGAATAAGCTCAATCTAATGCAGCCTGCTACATATTGTCATGTGAAATCATCCAGGATGAAATAGACCTCATTAATTATTTTTGACTATATATATTTTGACACTAATGTTTAAAAGTAACAAGAAATTGTTTGTTTTATTTTAAATTAATACTTTTATTAAGCAAGAATGCATTAAATTAATCAAAGGTGACAGTAAATATATTTCATTCTGTGCTAAAGGAGAGGAAGAATTGTCTACATTTGTTAAATCATCAAAATCAACATGTATGTTAGACCCTATACCGAATAAGCTACTGAAAGAGTGAAGTCTTCCAGAAGTCATAGATCCTCTTCTTAATATCATTAATTCCTCTTTGTCATTAGGATATGTACCTATAAAACCTATTAGCTGGTGGTTATTAAATGTCTTATTAAAAAACCTTGATCCAGAAAAGTAGTTAATTACATACCAATCTTGAGTCTCCCTTTTCTGTAAAAAAATACTAGAAAAGGAAGTTTCCTCACAACTATGTTCCTTTTTAGAAAGAAATAGTATCTGCAAGGATTTCCAGTCAGGATTTAGACCGTATCATAGTACTGAGACTGCTCTCGTTAGAGTTACAAAGGATTTGCTCTTATCATCCGATCGTGATTGTATCTCTCTATTAGTGTTACTGGATCTTAGTGCTGCATTTGATACTATTGACCACAATATTCTTTTGAATAGCCTCAAAAAATATGTTGCCATTAGTGAAATTGCATTGGCATGGTTCAAATCAAACTTATCTATCCGTTATCAGTTTGTAGCAGTAAATTAAGAGATGTCATATCGATTCACTTGGAGCTCAGTATGGAGTACCGCAAGGCTCAGTACTAGGACCGTTGCTTTTCACTCTGTACGTGCTACTCTTGGGAGATTTCATTAGGAAGCATTGTGTTAGTTTCCACTGTTAAGCTGAATCTTTTCACGCCCTGACAAAACATACCAATTCACAAAATTACCCAAATGCATAGGTGATATGAAAAATGTTTGATGACTAGTAATTTACTACAACTTAATTCCAAAAAAAAAGAGGCTTTAATTATTGGACCAATAAACCTCCACGTAATAACCTAGAATACTGTCTCGATAGCTGCTCTGTCAAGTCTTCTTCGTCAGTTAGGAACCTGGGTGTGCTCTTTGATACCAAACTTTCATTTAAAAGCCACATTTCTAGTATCTGTAAAACTGCATTTATCCATCTTAAAAATATATCTAAATTACAACATATGTTACAAACAGTGAAAAATGCAGAAAAGTTAGTTCATGAGTTCAAGGCTAGATTATTATAATGCTCTACTGGGTGGTTGCCCTGGATGCTTAATAAACTCCAGCTGGTCCAAAACGCAGCAGATAGAGTTTACTAGATCCAGGAAGTATGACCATATGAGCTTGGTTCTGTCAACACTGCATTATCTCCCTCTATTAAACATTGCATTCAGAGGTGGACAGTAACAAAGTACATTTACTTGAGTGCTGTACTTAAGTACACCTTTTGAGGATCTGTACTTTACTGTACTGTATTATTTTTTTCTGGAAACTTTTTACTTTAACTTCACTACATTTGAAAGACAAATATCGTACTTTTTACTCCCCTAAATTTCTGTCTAGGTCCTTGAGTAGAAAGTAGTAACATCAGTCAGGGGATGATTTTGGTTACAGGGGTTGCATTTTGTTTGGAAATGAAAGTCGGGTTGACGTCAGAACCCGGCTCCAGATTGACGTCAACATCCAACGTCGGACAGATGTTAGATTTTGGTTTGTCTGTCCAACGTTGGAGATTAACATCAATCTGACGTTGGATTCTGGCATCAACCTGATTTTCATTTTCACGTTGGGTTTGGTCTTCTAAATTTTAATTTTGTCATTGTTTTGGAGCACACTAGCTTATAGATAACAGTAAGGCTATTCATAAAAGCCCCAAAACTTTTCATAGAGACTTTAAATGCACAAATATGTCATCCTTTTTTCTTTTTTTTTTTCTTTTTTTTTTTTACCTTGTAGGATGTTACAATGGGGTCCCTGTCATCAGAGGTGGGCAGTAACAAAGTACATTCACTTTAGTACTGAACTTAAGTACACTATTTGAGTATCTGTACTTTACTTGAGTATTATTTTTTCTGGAAACTTTTTACTTTAACTTCACTACATTTGAAAGACAAATATCGTACTTTTTACTCCACTACATAGATGTGTACTTCTTTTGTTGGGCTGGTAGGAGTGTTAAATAAATAAATAAACAAATAAATAAATAAATTAAATAAAAAGAAGATGATTATGGCTGTCTTTTTTTTTCTTTTCTTTTTTTTTTGTCAATTCAGTTTAATTTCTATAGGTTTTATAACATTCTAAAAGCTCTTATGTTCTTAAACTTATGTTCTTATGTTTTCTTAACAAAGCTCTTAAGCTCTTCAGAGGTACTTGTATTACATACAACAATAATAAAACAACCTTCACATCTATTGCCAATCTAAAAATTATGGCCAGTTGATAATACCTAGAATATCAAAATCAATTGCAACTTCCTTTTTAGCACCCAAACTCTGGAGTCTTTCTAGCCGTTCAGGAAGCAGACACACTGTCAGTTTAAATAGACTAAAAACACATCTCTTTAACATGGCATACAGGTTTCTTGAGCACCAAATCAGCACATTAGAATGATTTATGAAGGATCATGTGACACTGAAGGCTAAAGTAATGGCTGCTGAAAATTCTGATTTGCCATTACAGGAAAAAATTACATTTGAAAGTATTTTCAAATATTAATATGCAGTTTACATGAAAGGCGCCGAAGTGGTAAATAGTTCTATAGCCTATAGATACAATTTTTAGCAGAATATAAATGACAGCTAATATATAATATTTAAGTATACAACGTATGCAGTAAAAATGCAATTAGTTGTCAGCTCCAATTGCACCAATATGAATATATCACTTGTGTCTTATAATATTTCACTGTATTTTTACCAGGGTGCATCGCAGCTAATGAGCTATACAAAGCACTGACTCTTGCTGGAGGCTGATACTGTAACTGCAGTGGCAGGTGTATGAGTGATTACATACATTTGGCTCTGATCCCTCACAGGTGAGCACATGCACGTATGCCACGTCGAAGCCTGTTATTGCACAAATCAGTAACACTTTCACTATGAGCTCACGGGCCCGCTGTGATGTGTGTGTGTTCTGTCAAAGGCTGATTTGTGAGCAAAGACTTCATGCTAATAATATGTTGAAGCTCGCTCTCAGTGTTCATTCCAAAGTGTCTTTGTGCTCAAACAATTAGGAATGGTACACATACTCAAGCACACACAGACACCTAGTTTAATTCACCTGGAGAGGCCTCCGTGCTTCAGCCTGTAAAGGGCCTCTCAACCGTCATGGTGAATAGCTCACACCAAATGAAAGATTTTACAGGGGCTTGCATTCTCTCTCTCTCTCACACAAGCCTTTGTTTGGTTGACTGTTTATCCAGCACTGCTTGGAAATAAGCAGTATTGGAAACTGGCGACTAAATAAAATAAATTTAAAGATATAAATAAAAAATTAGCTGATTTTTTTAGCTTCTTAACTTTAGCTTTGGTTGAAGTTTATATTACATTATATTATATTATATTATATTAAATTACTTGTTTTCAAATTAACTTTGATTACAAACCATTATAATGGGGTTTCTTTTATATGCAGTTATACAATGCATTATGGAACCAGTCAAGTGTGAGCCATGTGACATATTGAGTAATATACATCAGTAGCACACCGTCCAAGTGTTTTCATTGTATTTTTTTGATAAACTCTTTTCCAACCCTTCTATTTCAAACCGCTATTGTACATGCTGACATCAACCACTAATAGAAAAAATATGTTTTTCTTCCCTCAAGTGAGAAACCAAAATGAACATTCTCAGCACAGCTCATGAAACTCTCATCAGGAACACGGTAAAATAAGCTGATCATTATGCTGTCCAAACCACTCCAGAGGAGTGCACATATCCCAGCTCATCACTTTCAACATGGTGACACTAATACCAATGATGATTTTCCAAGTGCACTGCTGTGTATTTTTGCATCTGTACGTGCGTGCATTAAAGAGTAAGTGGCCTCACCAACGGTTAAAGAGAGAGAGGATGATGTCATGCAATATGAGGCTGCTGTAGGGCAAAGGAGCCTGGGAGATTTTGGCTAAGTTTCGGTACAGCAGAGCTGATTGCAGAAACAATAGATGGATATGACAGAAAATGTGTTTTGGCTTGTGTTGCCTCGATTACATCACTCTTACTTGCTTCCTAGAAAATCTTTCATTGCTAAATTATTATTCTTGGCATGGGCTACAGACTGATAGTTCCTGCTTCTCAGGAAGGGGCTTCCGCTTTGCAGACAAGAGCTTGACTTTATTGTTTGTGCATTTACCCTGTTTTAATACACTCATATACGCTACTGTTCAAAAGTTTGGGGTCTGTACATTTTTTTTATGTTTTCAAAGTCTCTAATGCTCAAACAAGGCTGCATTTATTTGAGCAAAAATACAGTCAATATTATCACGATTTAAAATACCTGTTTTATATAGAAATGTAATTAATTGGGATGGCGAAGCTAAATTTTCAGCATCATTACTCCGATCTTCAGTGCCACATGATCCTTCAGGAAATCATTCTAATCGGCTGATTTATGCTCAAGAAACATTTCAATATCTTGTGTAAAACCTGAGATGATCCAAAGAGCGATAGACATTTTGCTGTCTCTACAAAAGAGTTACTTAAATTTCGAATTACTTAGAAATACTACAGAATCTTTAATATTTCTTATTCATTTTACATTGACATCCTATGTCTTTCTTTTTATTTCCCTGTTTAAATTAAATAAATCCCATGTTTCAATGTGGTCTCGAACTTTTGGACCCAGCAGTGTTTTTCATTTGTATGTTCTGGACTTTTTTTCGAATGAGATGACCCACTTTCCAGCAAGCTTTCATTGAACACTATCATTCCCCATTGTTCTGTTTAAATGTTAGGCAAAGTGTAGCCTAATTTACACCAGAATGACAAACAGACTCTTTAATTTGGAAGGAAATTGTGGTTTTGAGAGGAAATGAATCCATCCAAACGCGATATTAAGTCATTGCGTGCATAATTACTCTGCACTTGTTGTTGCAATAGTTTCTGTTTACTTATTCATTTAAAGACAAAGCCCACTTAAGATATGGCTCATTTCATGGATGAGATGGAGTTGGGATCACTTTCTCCACTGCAAAGACATCCCAGCAGACCACTAGACCACATTTCTACAGTAGAATAAGTACAGTGTTGATCGAAGGGTTTAACTGAATCAGGGGGTAATTGTGTTGCGGTGAGTTCTGATGTGGTGTGGATGTAATCTCAGGCATGCTTATGTGTGTACGTATTTGTACGTGTGTGTGCGTGGTTCGATTGATAAAAGAGGCTGTGTATGTGTGTGTGCAGCAATGGAGATCAGCACAGAACAGTGAAGTACAGCTCAGTCAGCCCATCCTGGCCGTTCCAAGCAAAAGGGGCTGTAATTATCCGGAGCCAGTCATCTCAGGAGGTCGGCTGGGGTTTGGGGAATGTGTCCCCCTCCTCCACACCTCTGTTCTTTTCACCCTTCAACCCTCTTTCCATCTCTCTCTTCTCCAGCGAAAGAGCATTTCTTCAGCTGGAGCGCTCACACTGCCGCACCAGAGTGGACAAGACAGGCCGTGCAGTGTCCATCTCAGTGATGTGTTTAAGTATGTGAATGATTTGTGAGAGCACGAAATCAATCTCCTCTGGTTCAGATATGCAATAGAATCACATTTCAACTATAACTCTTGTCCCAGCTCAGCCTGCCAGAAACTGTCTTTGCTCATGCCTCTGAGACAATGCCAAGAATATCACAAAAATAACTTTAAATCAGTTTTATTGTTCTCTCGTCTGCTTGCACTCTCTCTCTCTCTCTCTCTCTCTCTCTCTCTCACACACACACACACACACTTGGCACCATGTGTGCTTAATTAAATTGACTTTGAAGCGACCATGACATCATCATTTGGCTGTTATTCTTTTGGACGTGTTTGGACTTCAGGGTTCCCATGGAAACTCTGATGTAATGGCCACGCAGACTTGTTTTCAGGAAAACCACAGCTGACACGTGGTGAAATAGATGGGCTTTTGTTTTTTGGAAGGATCGGTGGTTTGTCAACAGCTATATTGCAGATGAAAGCCAGACAAGGTTCACGTCTGAGGATGATCATGAAACTTATTCCTTTAGGCTGATGGTTTGACATTTTCTCAATATGAACAGGAAAAGTTCCAGTCTATGTCATCATGGCTTGGTTAAGGAACCATGTGCTTCACAGGCTTAGTCGTGGTTCAACCGGTGTGTGTTAAAGTTTTGTGACGTAGAATTGATCATTTGTGGTTAACTCGACTTCCCTAGTTTATGTTTACCACATGTTTCCCACCATGCTTCATTCTCCCGAATAAGGACAGGCTGGTTATTTTAGAATGGCACCACTGATCCATCCATAAAAAGATCAAAATAGTTATGGTAATATTTTTACATATTGCAAAAATGCTTATTTACTGCAGAAAAACAAGCCTAAATATTCTTAGCTAGTGTTTAGAAGTAGTAGTCTGTTTATGATATAATGATAACGCCATAGAGGTGTTTTAGACACGTCTGCTAGTTAGGCTGGGAGACCAGGGCTGCTTTCAGCCCCGACAAAACGTTGCACAACGTTTTTTAAACAGAAACGGTGATGCGCTGAACACACTATTCTGATGACGCAAGAGTTGCAACTATGGCAGCTGAGAAGGCCATTCTTTGTGTTCTTTGTGAAGAATTTTCGGAGCCTGATGAAGTCGGTATAAATATGTGTTTAATACTACAAAATATGCCCGATGTTACAGTTACTGCACTTGCCGCCCAGAACAAAAGAGAACATCCAATCGAGTGAAGGGATTGCTGAAACTGAAATGGAAGCACACATCTTACCTAATACAGATGAAAACACATCTATTTAGCCTCACATACTGACTTTATTTGTAGTTCATTCTGTTTTAATACCCTGTATTTTCTTTCTCATTTTTAGGAAAAGCACTTAATTACCATTGTTTATTTCTATACCAAATGTCATACACTTGCAATGAAGCTAAAAATATAAACAACTACATCATTATGTTGATATCCTATATTTTTACAATAAAACTTACGACAAACATGTCTTCTAATATCCTCAGTTGTTGCGTATACCGAGCTGCATCGAACACATTTGTAAATTACTTTCCTTGAACCCATTGTGCGAGTTCACTTTAATACCACGTGCTTTATATACATGTTGCTGCTGATTGGACTGCAGTTCTGACACACCCACCAAACAAGAGAAAACGTATCTCAAACCCCCCAGGGGGGCAGGGTTTTATAATATTTTGAAGTAGCCCCGGGCGCTGCCATTGGCTAGCGGACCCCCACCTGCTGTTAGCATCCTATTGACTCCCATTCATTTTGGCGTCACTTTGACAGTGAATAATTTTACATCTGAGGCGTTTAAAGACTCCATTTGTCCATTATTTATTTCTAAAGAAACACGAAAATGTATAAAAGGCTCCATTACCTTGTAGCTTATACATTATGGCCCCGTAGAAGCAATTTTTGTAAAAATAGGCTAACGATTGCGTCATAACCAGTAGAGAATTACCGTATGGACAGGCGGAGAAGCTCGCGTGCAATCGGGGGGACGTGGAGGCAAAGTGACAAAATAATTAATCAGAATACATAGCAAAAGTTTCTCCTGCTCCAAGCTCATGGACACCTCCTACTCACACTCTCCGTCTCTGCAAGTTTCGGAAGGGAATGATTCAGATTTCCTTTGGCACAGCTAATAGAAGACAGACGGGTTGCTCACGTCACATCTACGTCGTCAAGCTCAGATTGAGTCTGCGCAGTACGCTCGGCCCCCAGGAAGTAAGAGTTTCTAATTGACTTCACTTTGTCTCCGTTGAATCCAATGGGGTCGCTGTGTCCATTTCTTTTACTGTCTATGCTCAAACCCCGTTGCACGCCGGTGCACGCCGTTTCCAGGAAACATGACGTTCAACCCGGAAACCGTAGCAAAACATTGCGCACCGTTTTGAACTTGAACGTGCCCCAGCTAAAACTAGATAAGAACAGCAAACCAGCACCTAATGTGAAAATGGGGCCTGACTCATGACTCAAACTCAGCCAATCAGAACACACTGCAAGACATCTTGTACTTTTCAACACTTTCATGATGCTTTAACCAACAGCATGCTTTTTATGGTTTATGTTGTGAAACTTTAGGGATTTGTCATTTAATATCAAATAATTCTAAACTCTCATTGATTATAGGCCTACCTAAGGTTTACGTTCAGACTGTCAGTACAAATCCGATTTTTTGTACATATCCTATCAGATTTAGCTAGTGTGAACAGCAAAAAAACACATGAAATGCGAAATCCGTTTTGAGCTACACCCATATGTGGTTTGAAATCCTATTCAAATCGCATTTCTGGCCTACTGCGTTTTATGAGGCAGCGGCAGAACCGGAGGCTGCTATGCACGGCTTTTTTCTCCATTATATTGTCATTTTCTGCTTGACACGTCTGATGTTTACATTTTACATGGTCGTGAGAAAGTCACATAAACCACACAAAATCCGATCAGAGCGGTCAGACTGAAACGGATTTCCAGAAATTAGAATCCTTCCAAAAAAGGATTTGTAAAAATCGCATTTCATGTGAAATTTTTTTTTTTTTTTTTTTTTTTTTTTTTTTTTGGTCACACTTGCCAAATCTGATCGGATTTCAATCGGATATGCACAAAAAAACGGATTTGGAATGACAGTCTGAACCACGTGTGTGCCACAGAACAGTCCTGAAAAGTGAAGCCAAAACGTTTCCATCGCCCCCAAGTGGCTGGATGCAGTATATGTCATAAACCCCGCCCTCTATGTAATCTAATGGCACGTGAGACAAATTAAACAATCAAATAACATTTCAAAAAATGTTTTTGCCAAAGATGGTGTCTGTCATTTTTAGTAGTTTTTTATCAGGCTGATGGAAGGTCAAGTGTAAATAGTAAATAAGTTAAGTTTAGTTAGTAATTTCATTTGATGCTTTTACAAACAGGGTGTGACATTCATGATTGACAGCTATGGTTGACAGCTTCTCTGAGTGAAGTAGCCATGAGGCACCAACGGACTTTTTCCCGGATCTTTAGGGGGTAGATTAGAGCTTTAACTTTAATTTCTACATTTACATAACAGTTTATTTCACACTGACATAATGAGTGTGGGCGGGGCTGCGCCGGCTCCACTTCACACTCACTACTGCGCAGACTCGCACTCAGAGTCTGCGTAATGAGCACAAGATGTCAGCGCCAGATTGGGACCAGGGGGGCAGGGTTTCATATTATTTTGAAGTTTCCCCGGGCGCCGCCATTGGCTAGCGGACCATCACCTGCTGTTAGCATCCCATTGACTCCCATTCATTTTGGCGTCACTTTGACAGCAAATAACTTTACATCTGAGGCGTTTAAAGACTCCATTTGTCCATTATTTATTTCTAAAGAAACACGAAAATGTATAAAAGGCTCCATTACCTTGTATCTTACGTTATGGCCCCGTAGAAGCAGTTTTTGTAAAAATAGGCTAACGATTGTGTCATAACCACGCGACTCTCTGTCGCACAGTAGAGAGATTACCGTATGGACAGGAAGAGAAGCTCGCGCGCAATCGGGGGGACGTGGAGGCAAAATGACAAAGTAATTAATCAGAATACTTGGCAAAAGTTTCTCCTGCTCCTAGCTCATGGACACCTCCTACTCACACTCTCCGTCTCTGCAAGTTTCGGAAGGGAATGATTCAGATTTCTCTCGGCACAGCTACTAGTAGATAGACGGGTTGCTCACGTCACATCTACGTCGTCAAGCTCAGTTTGAGTCTGCGCAGTACGCTCAACCATCAGGAAGTTAGTGCTTCTAATTGACTTCACTTGTCTCCGTTGAATCCAATGGGGTCGCTGTGTCCAGTTTATATACTGTCTATGATTGGGACATTGGCAGCTTCACTTTTCTACAATGGAAGAGAGTAAAGGTGCGTCGTCCAACTGGAGTAAAAAATAAAATAAAAATTAACACAGGACTAATATTTGCTTTAAAAAATGTGACTTAAAAATGTGAGCTTAGTGGAAGCGTTGAACATCCACAGCATCTGGACTCATGCATGTCAGATGATGAAAAACACAAACAGTGAGATGAAATTATGCTGTCATATTTACATCGAAAAACAATTAAAAAGCTGTGCTGTAAAAAGAAAAAAAGAAAAACGTTTATATAGTTGTTTGTAAACTGTGGATACAGTTCAACATAATTATATGATTGTTGGAAGTGTTGAAAGTATTATGTGTCTTTCATGAATAGACACTATTGTTTATCTGACTTGTTAGTCTTGTAAGAATTTGTCAAAAATGACTGTAAACATGAGTATGTTTAAATCAGACATAATCTTACACTGTAATTTGGTGAGTCATATCAGGATTGTATAGCAGCTGCCATTTCCCAACACCCAGAAATCCCTGGGGCTCAACAGCTCCTTGGGAAGAAGTTATAGTTGTGTCCTAGATTTGTCTCAGTCACATCCTTCTCTCATGTCAGTGTTGCAATACCTGTGCAGGTTATCTCTATCACCGATCCCTCCTCTGATAAGAGGTCTTGCATGAGCATGTGAGGTCTTGCACTGGTCCTTCTCAGCACTACTGATCCTATTCGATGCGACATCTCACCACTGAGTATCTTAGATCAGATAAGGGCGATAGGAGTGAAATGGTGGCTGCGTAAGAAACAATAACAAACTGCCAGGGTGAAGCATGACATTGTGCCATTCCTCTATGTGCCTGTTGCTGATCCTGAGAGACATTTACAGCCCGTGCCTGACGTGAAAGTCTGACATCATTGCAAGATGGAAATCATATTTGGAAGGGGGGGGATGAAGAAAAAAAACAGCTGCTTCAGAGTCAGAAACTTGCACAGAATTTCCAGAAAACTTTGAGTCATATGTTAAAGATATGTTGCAAGATTAACTCTTGAAGAATCTCTGCTTTTCCTATAGCAGCACATTTTTTAGATCTGTCTAGATCAAGATGTCTTGTGGAAAAATGAATAGATAACCTATTCCTTACCATGGCATCTTCTTCTTTGACTCATGCGTGTAGCATTCACTCACAGCTCTGTTATGTAAAGTTGATGAGCACATGCCCAGTGTGTACAGCTATAAATCACCTCCGCTCTCCCGCGGCTTCCAGTGTTTACAGTAAACAGTGGGCTGGAATGTAAAGTTATTTCAGTCCGTTGGCCAGGACTCATTGTAGTGGTTGTGCCACAGACCGTTAGGCCTACCCAGAGCCCCCCCTGTACCTCATTATCTGATCAGGCCTGTTTGCTTTGCCTGGGTTCTGTTGCAGCTCTTCCCTCCACCCACAAAAGACAAACACAGACACAAACACAACAAGCCCACTTCCTCCAGATCCATTATGCCCCTCTTTTCACCCTTAACAGCAAACTCT
Organism: Leuciscus leuciscus; assembly: GCF_965113295.1. Lineage (NCBI taxonomy): Eukaryota > Metazoa > Chordata > Actinopteri > Cypriniformes > Leuciscidae > Leuciscus > Leuciscus leuciscus. The sequence continues at coordinate 20,888,662 of NC_138733.1, forward strand.
TGAAATCCAATCAGCCCCCATTTTGTCTATAGACTGAATGATCATGACAGGACACAAGGTCAGTTTGGAAAGGACAAGACATTGAACTCTTATGAAGTACAGGGGGGAATTCTCAAGGGAATTACCTCCTTGTTTACTATGTTGAATTGAGTTTAGCCATTGTATTTAAATGAGAAGGGAGGATTCCAAAATGTTTTGTCAGGCAACCTAATTAGATATTTTTTTTTGTATTCAGCAAGGATGCATTAAATTGATCAAAAGTGACAGTAAAGACAAATAATATTACCAAAATGTTTTTAAATAAATACTGTTATTTTGAACTTTATATACATTGAAGAATCCTGAATTTTTTTTATCAAAGAATAATTATTTTCAACATTGATAACAATAATAAATGTTTCTTGAGCACCGAATCAGCATATTTGAATGATTCTGAAGGATCATGTGACACTGAAGACTGGAGTAATGATGCTGAAATTTCAGCTTTGCCATCACAGGAATAAATTACATTTTAAAATATATATATAAAAAAGTGAACAGTTATATTAAACTGCAATAATATTTTACAATTAACAAACAACTATTTTTTATCAAATAAATGCAGCCTTAATAAGCAAGAAGCTTCTTTCAAAAAATCTTACCGACCCCAACCTTTTGAATGTGTATATTAAAGATACTAAATGTAAATATTTTATAAAATATAAAATAATATATTTAATAGTGTATTTTATATACATTTTATCTTTCAATATTTATTAAATAATTTAAAAAGTAAATATTAAATATAAAAAGTAAATTATAGCATTTAATAACATTGAATCAGCCTGATTACATTATGTTACACCAACAAAAGTATTTTTTGTTTCCTAACCAACATTCCAGCAACAAGCAATTTGTCTGTCCCAACTGAACTCAAAAACGCTGCATGATGCAACAACTTGGTTTCTGTTTCTGCAACAATGCATTAGGTAACCCAAAATCTCACTTCTCATAACGGTACATTAAACATCAAATAATATGTTTAGATTGGATGTGATTATGATCTGCAGTTTCACATTCAGTGCGGACAGACAAATTGCTTGATGCTGGAAACTTGTTAGGACAGTTTAAACCGCATATTGTAAATCTTTGCAGTGCAAACAGGTACTTTAAAACCTTAAGAGTGCAGTCTTTATACTGACCTCAACCACCACATTCTGAACCCAGTGAAAGTGAGACAGAAAAAAAAACAAAAGGCGTGTCTGTTCCTCTCTGATATAGCGTTGGTGAGACAGTGGGACATGCTTGAGCTGGAGTAATGTGAGCAGTGGCCTTTATCTGTCAGGAGAGAAAAAAAGAGTGAGGAAGAGTGAGTGAGAGAGAGCAGAGACAGAGCACTGTGTTGTGAAAGTGGAGATTAATACAAATACAGTGGAAAGAAGGAGGGGGAGCCAGGATAAAGTGGAGCTCTATCTCTCCTCCTCTTTTTTCTTGTTCCCTCCCTCTCTCCTCCCTCCCCCGGACTCCAGGAGTAGTAGGAGGTTAACGTGACTGTGAGAGCTGTACTTTAAAACAGCACGGCGGGCAGAACACACTCACACACTCAGACACACTTACAGCAGGAAAATCATACTGAAAACACAAGGTCTGTAAACACTATTTCTACTGACTTTTTTTTTTAAAGCTGAGTGAGCTTTAAAGATGTTTTCATTCATTCAATAAGGAAATTAAGTTTGTTTCTGACTGAGTTTTGATTCCACAGGTCACTGTTGTCATTTCCTCTGGATTTCTATATGGATTTGGGACTTTAAACAATTTCAAAAGGGAAATATCAGAGACAGATCTCAATTTGTTGTTGGACTGTGAAGGAAGATACCTGGACTCATAGAAGAGATGGACGCAGGCCCGTTGGCATCAGTGGCAGAGGGCTCCCCGGAAGGGGAGACGGTTTGTGCAGCTTTGGCCCGCTATGAAACCACATTGCGAGATGCCGTGCGTGAGATCCACGTGGACGTCAGCGCTTTCAAGCTAGGCATCGAACGGAGACTGGAAGAGGCCATTCATGTGAGCGGACCTCTAGGCCGAGCCGTGGCGCAGCTGCAGCAGGAGAACCGGCAGCTCAGGGGTCAGTTAGAGGCCTTGACCCGACAGGTAGAGATGCTGACTGGGTCGGTGTGTGACAGAAGCGCACTTCTCACAGGAGGATCAGCGCCACCACAGACCAACAGCAGCACCGCAGGGCATCAGTCTCCACCGTCTGCGGCCCCCAGCATAGCGGCTCTGACCGGCTCCGCCAGCGGCTCTGCCTCCAGCCCCACCACCACACGCTTCTCCAGCAGAGCCACCTTCTCTGTCACCAGCAAAACAAACGTGAGTAGACATCTGCAAGAATGAGTGGAAGCGTGACCTCGAGTGAGGTCATTTTGTGGAACTGGAAAAAATGAAGTGATGTGAGAAACCTTATGTTCGAAAACTAAATATTTAGACATATAGAGAAGGCCGAAGCTGGAAAACGTATACAAACGAACTGAATGTTTGTAAAAGCAGAAGACCTTTGGCGCAGTCTCTGACAAATGTGGGATGAGGTTTAAATCAATTTACAGTCGTTTACTGCCACCATTTCGACCTGATGAAGTTAAGCCACATATGGCCATGCATTATGGTTATTGTACCACAGTTAAGGGTGTCCTTATAGGCACAAAGCGAATAAACAATTTGACCACCAAGTAATATTTTTTGGATGTTTACAAAGGCGACACAGAAGCTGCATCTTAATTGGCTTAGCCAATGAGCTCACTGCACAACCTTCAATTATTTGGTCAGTATTGCTGTAGCAGTTGCAGTTCTTTCAGAAACCCACCTCCTTCCTCAGCTCCACCTGTATAGATCTGCTATTGGTAATTCCTGTACACTATATTGTACAGCAGCAGCATGTCTTACTTGCTCACAGCAGTGTGTCCGTCGTGAATTTATTGGCAGTAGCAAGCCCTGCACTTACTCTGCAGCAGCAATAACCAACAGCAGCAGCAATAACAGCAGCAGCGTAGCAGATCTATTCCGCCAGTACTAAATCAACATCGTCATATCCATTACCATGCCAAACACTCCGAGAGTTGACATGACAGAACTAAATTAATAATATGATATGGAATTATGGAAATAAATTAAGGTGGCTCTGATGCTGCATTTCATTTACACAGAAACAAAGCAGCATATTTTATGCAAAGCTGTGCGTTTACGCATAATTTGGAGCAGGAACAGAGCCACTTTCACTCAGAGAAACCTACACTTGCCTGTCTAAAGATTTGTGAAATTACACATTTTAATTAAAAACAATGCTCAAACAACCCAGGCCATTTTAGCAGATGTCATTCATTCAAAGCATGTTTTATTTGATAGGTAAATTTCATAGTTTGCATATTTATACTGTAAACCCCCAAACATATTCTGACATGATAGATAATTACTCTATTCAGGATTTAGAGAATTCAGCTCTATTTTTAGGAGACTTTCTATTGAGTTGAACCTGTCACCAAAGCCTTTGCAGCCTTTACAGCTGCTGCCTGTAACATGAAAACTCGAACATCATGCAGTCGTCACTCATTAATCTAGAGCTCTGTGCCATGAGAATAAAAATACTATCATTTGCATAGCATTCAAATTACATTGGCTTGTTTCATAAGGTCTTGTTTTATGTTATCAGTAGCTGGGAGTGCAGTTGATTTAGGCTGTGAGTGAGAGTCAGTAGAGACAAGGAAGGCTGTTATCTTCCCTGCCACATCCACACCTGCCAACCGCATAATGAGAGAGCTGCATTCTGGGCTTGTAAAATACTCAGAGACTGTTGTGGCAGGTCTTCGGAGCACTCCCTTTCAGTCCCAGCCTGCAGGAAAAAGTGAGCTAGAAAGACTGGAAAAAAAGACAGCGAGACTCCACGTGGGGATGTGTGCTGGCCTGCCTCCACACGGCTGTGCTGTGAGCACCTGCAGATATCATGAGAATCACGCTTTATCTCACGCTCTTCCTCCTAACTCTGTCTGTCTAAGATTCTTACAGAGCCCTGTTGTACTTTCTGTTCTTGGGAAATAACAGTTTATCCCGGGCTCAATCTCAGACTGCCGCCACTGTATCTGTGGCATTTGTTCTCTGTGGATAGTTCTCCCAACTATCATTTTGTCTCACATAAAAAACACTCCAGTCTCCAGTCCACATCATATCTTTATCACTTTCTCTCCCTCTCCGTCTTTCTTGCTCTCATTCTATGATTGGCCTCATTGCAGTTCATAGTCCTCTGACAGGTTTTATAGTTCAAATTTAGTACTGAATTTAAACTGAATTTAAATTAAGGTAGCAAACAAGATGAATTCAAGAATTAAAATTTTAATGTAGTAATAGCAATTCAAAGAAATTCATATCAGTAACTAAAAAAGTTTGTCAAGGTTTAGATGGATGGATGGATGGATGGATGGATGGATAGGTAGAACGATAGATAGATAGACAGACAGATAGACAGACAGACAGATGGGCGAGCAGACAGTCAGATAGATAGATAAATGATTTGATGGATGATGTATGGATGAATGGAATGATTGATTGATTGATTGATTGATTGATTGATTGATTGATTGATTGATTGATTGATTGATTGATTGATCGATTGATTGATTGATTGATCGATTGATTGATTGATTGATTGATTGTTTGATTGATTGATGACAAAAAGATACCGGCTTCACTATGTATGTTTATGCTGCGTTGAATTTTACGTCAAAACTTTAAATGCACATGAACCGGATCGTGCTGTGTTCCTCTCTCCTTTCAGAGTTCATGCGGCCAGCGAAATGCTTTTGCTCTGTCCTCACTCTGTGCTGGCTCCACAGAGAAGTCCTGCACTGCTGTTGCCAATTACCGCAGCATTTCTGTGGTTTCAATGGACCATTGTGTCGACATTCTGCCTCATTTGAAGTACGTTGGGTGAGTCAGGATTTGAAGAACACCCGGGACACCTTCCTCCTTTCTTTCCTCACCAAAATGTGATGTAGATGTAGCCCTGCTGGCTCCTCTGGAGTCCCTCTTGCTCGGAGGACAGGTGCTTGGCTGGGAAGGGAACCACACCTGTGGAGCGTGGTCTCACTGCACGATCACACTTGGCCCCGAGCACAAAGACTCTGCCCTTCATTACTGCCGATGTGAATAAATTGTTTAGGGGTCAGTGGGTTATCTTTGATTCTACTGTGCCTCAATATAGTCACTGGCACTGCATTGAAAATGTCAGATACTTTGACTCCCGCTGGAGGACCTGTGTGTGTTCGGCTGTGCTTCTCCAGGAGATCGGGGTGGGAGGAAGATAAGATTTGCACGGCTGTTATCTGTGGAAACTCCGTTAAGGCACATTTACAATCTCAGTGAAAGGATATAAACACACACAGATGCCCACAGACACAAATAAGCTAACAGATATTGGAAATATTTAAACATTAACTCAGTCGATTTCCTCTTAGCTTCATGCTGTCAATCCAAAATTATGAAGATTATAAGGCCTGGGTTTGGCCTCCGGATTCTTGCTCTTGTCTAAGAGTTTTTAGGTTTTTTTTTAGCTGCTCCACATTGTGCTCCAAGTTAGCACTGCATCAGACTGAATGTTAGCAGCTGTCTTCTAGCATCTTGGTTCGGTTGCTAACCTGGTTTATTTGCTAACATGGTTGACAGTGAGTTTCTGAAATCTGTCAACTAACAATTTTGTGTTGTAGTTCTCTTGACAGTTCATTCACCGTTCATTTTTACACAGTTTTAGTCATTTTGTCTGTTGACGAACATATCCGTCAGTATTTTGTCAGTTTTACACAACTAAAATAGCATCTAATTTCAGCTGAATTAACATTTAGTTTACGAGAGAGTACAAAATATATTCAAACATTTAGTGTTTTTACTAGTTATATTTTCATCCACATTGTTTTTAATTATTGCCACGACACACTTTTTTTAATCATCTTTTTGTTGACAAAAAAAATCCCCGTTATTGACGAACATTTTCTTGAACCAAACTAGCCCTAAGAATTAAGATGAATATTGTTTTTACTGAGGAGCTCAAGAATGTGTATCCTTCTTTCCTGTGGTCATACTTTTCAAGAACTTTCAGACTGGCAAATAACCACTAACATTCATAATTTTGACGTACACCGTTTACCATGCTATGACATAGCATAAACATTTATATCTTTCCTGTCATGTTTATATACACCACACATCTGTAGCAAGGACCTTTTTTCCTCTACACACACACACACACACACCCCATGTTGCCAAGCATTACCAAATTACCATAATAGTACTTCAAATCCCACATTTGGCTCTGGCAGTGTGAGAAACACCCTCCTCACTTTGGCTTACCTCACCCCAGAGTACCAGTACATCTAGTTTTCAGTCCACACAGCCGTCTAACATTGCCAGGGATGAGCTGTTTTTAAAACATGAAGCCCAGAACGGAATGTCGTTTGATCTGATGTGCTTTGCTTTAAATTCAGTTTTGATGTTGGGAATTCTAGATTTGGATAGCCTTCCAGGTAGCCAAGCAGGCCTCAGAAGGCTTAAAGGCTGAGCATTTATTTGCAAAGATTCACTTAAGCGTCCAAATTTGCAAGGCCACTGGACTCCTGACTTTTATTTATGAGGCGAAAGTGTATGAAAATTCGCCTGTGTAGTTTCACACCTTAGCAGGAGGGTGTAAGGAGCTTACTCGAACATACTCGTGTGTGTTTGATTGCATGTGTTTGCCTGAGATATGCTTGATGTTTCTAGCTCGGACTGGCCCAAAGCCAAAGCTCTCACAATGGAACGGAACGTTTAATCTCCTCCCGTTGCCCTGCCTGTATCTCCATGTCCAGCACAGATTCCTGGCAGAGAAGAAGTAGCAGAACAAAAAACCTTTGCACAGCTATTAATACAGTAGAGTGCAAGAGAGAGAAAGAGAGGGTGAGAAAGAGGGAATGTGAGAGGGAGGGTGGAAAAGAGAGAATAGATTGTGGATGGGAGGCTAGAGAAAGGCATCCAGCCACTCCCATGCTGCCCCTAGCTCTCCTAATTACTTCCAGACAATGCCATGTATTTTCATCTCCATGGTTACAGGTTAATAATTCGTTGTTTACGGGATGACCTCACTGCCCCTCAGGAACCATTGTCCCACCTTGTAGGAATGCATGTGTGCAGAGAATTTAAGTGAGGAAACTCTAGTGAAGACCTTGCTTATCCACCGTGCATGGGGTCACATTACCACCCATGTGTGTGTCACTGGAGTAGAGTATAGGCTGCTGCTATCTCAGCTGGTACTAGGAAGTCTAAACCAAGCTAAGCTCTTCGATATTGTGTGCAAACTGCTGTGTATTCCTGGAATGGTTTCTCTTCTCTCTCTGGCCTGAGGCGGTGTGTTTGACCACTGCCCAGGTCTGTGTTCTCCATCTGCAGGTGGGGCTTTAGATGTAGTGCGTCCCTTTAGGCTACAACCCATCAATCGCGCTGCAGTGAATCATATTAAAGTGGAATCACTGCATGGCCAGGTAGTATTAATCTGATGAGGTTTCTCAAGAGCCCAGAAGCTCCTGCGTCAATGCGTCAGGACACACATGATTGTTTACAGATGAGTAATGGACAGTTTAGTTTTGAGTGCACTACATGCGCACTTCCCACTATAAGGTTGTTTGGTAAACCAAAGAGGTGTACACACAGCAAAAAAAATTGTTATGCAACCTAAAATGTTCTTGTGTGGTAGCATCTAAAATAATCTTGTGGACAGCAACCAGTGGTGGACGAAGTACTCAAATCAAGTACTTGAGTAAAACAACAGATACCCTTATAAAATAATACTCCAATGAAGTACCAACCCACCACTGACGGAAGCAAATAATTTGTACTCCTTTATTGTAGTTAAGTAGATTTTTAATTATCTTTACTCTAAAGTTTCACTACTTCACTACATTCCAAGGCATAGCCTACTATATAACCTTTTACTTCACTACACTTTTAGAAAAACATGTTCCTGAATTATGATTTGTGAACAAATTCTTTCAAGCCAATTTTCATTCTTTTGAGAAAGTTCTTTTCAATGAATCATTTGAACTAGTTCACAAATAACATTGAATGATTCAATTGTAAATTCAACTGATCTGATTGCAGCAAAGAACTCAAAGATTCAATGATCTGAAAAATACCTGATAACGATGTCTGATTTGTAAACAAATCATTGTTTCCGATGAATCGGTTGAACCAGTTCACGTATAGCACAGAATGATTTAACTATGATTTCAACTGAAAATTATTATGTCAGTTAACAATGCAGTGATTCAATGATCTAGTGGAGACCTGATGTCTGATTTGTATCATTCTGAATGTATCATTCTTTTGAACCAACTCTTTTCAATTAATCACTTGAATTGCTTACAAATGTCATTAATTAATCCATTTGTGAATTTGAATGATTTATTGCATCAGTTAACAACTCAGTTTCAATTCTGATTCAATTTTCCAGTCGAGACCTGCTCCAAGACTTGATGGCAATGTCTGGTTTAGGTAGTTAGTTAGTTAGTTAGGCTAGTTAGTTTGAAATGCTTCGATTCACAAATATCATTGTTAAACTTACTGATTCAGTAATTTAGTTGAAGTGACTCTCAAGCTAACAAAACAAACTGATGAATTGAATTTGAATATGCTGACTCATAATTATTTATAATAATGTCATATGACCAAATCCACCTGACTACATTAAATTACACCAATGAAATTAAATCAGAAGGTCAGATTCAGGGCTTGAATTTATGGCCCGAAGGACCATTTTTATAAGGCTTTTTACAATGTAATTTGTGAATTTGTGAGTATGTGGGAGTGAAAATGAAGCACACCCAACTAACTCCCTGAAAAATTCTTGTAGTTCACACACAGCTGAGTGTTCAAACGTCTCTCTCTGCTTCTCTGCGCAGGTTTTCTTTCCATTCCTGCTTCTGCTAGAAGAGAGAAATTGCAGGCTTTGTGGTGCTTTAAAAACAGGTGTTTGGGCTTTTTTCTGCATGAACACTTGAGTTTGTGGAGGAAATTACAGAGCAAAGACCCTCACAAACCAGGCATCCCGTCCCCAGTTGTCTCAACTTTATAGACTCTACATCTCTCTGATTTTCTAACAGCAGGAAAAATTACCCTTAAATTACTGTCGGCCAAATTGTCGGCAAAAATTTCTCTCAATCACAAATGATACATTTGCTTTTCGCACTGTTGATTTATGCCTTAAACAGTATCCACTTTATGTTTTCTGATCATGACCCCCACTCCCAAAATGAGCCCAGCTATTTGTACACTGGAAAAATATAAATAGCATTATCGGCATGGCTTATTAATACCAGAGAGGGCCTTGTAAGAGCTGGCTATCTGTAGGATTTGAGAGACTGGGGCTGGAATGAGTCCACTGAACCCTCCAGAGTTCTCCCACAAACATGCCCTCTATTGTTGTTTATGTTCCATTCCATTCCCCCGCCACCACAACGTTCCAAGAATCTCAAATGTCACAGAGACGCAAGAATATCCCCTCAGATACGTTTAAAATCAGACACTCACACATGCAGAGCTTCATCAAAACTGGCATTCATCTCTCTGATCATACACAGAGCAGCTCTCTGTTTTCTCTTGCAGTCACAATGCTCAAGCCGCCACACTCCCATCAAAATCACTCAGAGATTATATACAATACAACCTTGTGATTATCCACTGGAAAAAATCTTCTTTTATGCACCCCAGCATTGCACAGGCAGGCTGCCAACACGCTGGGGAAATTCTTATTTTGCCGTAGAGGGACATTTAGACTCACATTAAAGGTTTTCTGTAAGGGGAGTCCATTGTCTGAAAAGATTGTACATAGTAACCACATTTAGAGGCATTCGGTTTATGTAGGCCTATTGTAGGACAGCACAAATAGACTGAAGACTCCTCTAGGCCTTTTCTTGTCTCCTCACCTGCAGGAGTGATTACTGTGTCTCTGAAGGGGCTGCATTTAGTCTTCTAGTGGTCTGTTTTGTATAGTCTGGGAGGCGACGCTGCTCTCCACACCACCCTCATTGTCTTTGAGTGTCCTCACTTATGGAGGAACAGCACGTACAGGAGACGAGTGACCCTCCCTGCGGACAAAAGTATGGATTGTCCAGTTTTTTTTCCCTCTTTTGTGTGGCTTGAGGACTCGAGCTGAAGTTGAGCTGAACAACTAAACGTTTATATGTTGATGATAATTGATATTGAAAATAGTCATTTAAGTGAATCAGTTGAACAAGGTCACAGCAGTAGCAGTGAATGATTCAATTGTGAATTCTGACTGCAGAAGTTAACAACTCAATGATTCAATGATTCGGAATCGAGGCCCAATGGCTATGTCCGATTAATGAATGAATAATTCCTTGAGCCGATTCTTTTCAATTAATCAGTTGAATCAGTTAAAAAAATTACATTAATTGATTCATTTGTGAATTCGACTTATCCAATTGCAGTAATTAACATCTAAATCGTTCAGTGATTTACTTGAGGTCTAATAGCGATATCCGATTCACGAACAAATCCTTTTTTGAGCCAATTTTTTTATATTGATTAGTTGAAGCAGTTCACAAATAGCATTCAAATGATTAAATAGTGAATTCAAATGATCTGATTGCATTAGTTATCAAGTAATTGATTCAATGATATGTTCGAGACCTGTTTTGAGACCCAGATTTGTGAATGAATCATTCTTTTCAGACTGATATTGAAAATAGTCAAATTTAATTAGAAATTAGTCTTATCTTCATCCCTTTTTTTGGTATTTAAAAATCTATTTTTAATTCGGTCAAATGAATAATAGTGATAAAATGCAGTTCTTTAAATACTTGAATGTACAACTTACACTTACAGTATATGTACATGCCTGTCAATCAAATGGAACATTTTAGATGTGTCATTTTAATCAAAATAAATTTTTTTTTTGGATGTTCATTTAAAAAATATTAAAATGAATTAAAAATGTTTTAAAAAAATTCATATCTTTTAATATGAATAGTAACTTTAATAAGATTGAAAATAAAAAATCATAGCAATACAAAACTATGTTCATACTGATTAATTAATCAGTTAAGTAAAGAAATAATGGACAGATTAATCGGTTATCAAAATAGCTGTTGCAGCCTTATACTTAAGTGCTTTTCCACATGTTCTGTCTCACCTCCCTATTTCCTGCACTTGTTTTATTGCTTCTCTCTATTAATGTGATGACGCATTCTCTGGGATTGGGAATGTGTTGTTCCTGGAAAAAAAAAAAGAGCAACTGGGGTGAGTGCATGCAGTTCAGTGAACATGTGAGATGGGTGTGGTAAGATTCCCCCCTACACCTCTTAATTTAGCCCAGGGACCGAGCAGCAGGTGACCTCCGTGCCAGAATAGTGCCTGAACCAATACATTTGGAAGGAATTTCAGATACAAACCTTAATGTCTGCAGGCAATGTTTAAAAAAAATTAAAAAAATAATTCAGGCTGCCCAAAATCACTGTAAAACAGGTCACGTGTCTGCTGATATGCTCTAGAGACACTGACATATGTCACAGTCCAACGACAGACGTTCGCACTGCAGCAACTCCAGCACTGGATTGAGCCAAGAACCTGCGTGTTCAGCCAGCAAATCAGAGTTGGATACGTTTCATGGCTGGGGTGAATTTTGTCTCCCCCTATCTCCTTCTCTCAATGGGACAGGCAGCTGCTCCCCCTCGACCGCACGCCCCTCCAGCATTCTTTAGATGTGATGTCACCTGGCCTCCTTCTCGCCAGTTTACTTACTCCTTGGTCTCACTAAGAAGTTATTTCTCTTTTAAAATGCAATGCTTTCCTGATTGCGTGCCTGGTTTTTAATCCTTGTGTGTTTTGCATTTGCATTCATAAACAAACACTTCCTTATAGCCTGTGCACATTTGTTAGCATATTAGCATGTGTTTGCATGTTCTAGTGAGGTTCAGGCCACACACAAAAGAGCTTTTTAAAGTCCATTGATAAGCTGCCAGGTAATTAATGACAGTGCCAGAGATAACTAAACATGCACAGTCATTCTTTTGGTTTACATCCAGGCCCTAAAAAACTAGTCCGCCACCCCCTTAGCCCCTTAGGAGACAATAGTCAATAGACTTTAATAATGGTTAGCTCATTGCAGCCGACGCCAAACATCTGTATCTGTATAACTATTTGATGGTTGAGGTCTAAAGGAAATGAAGCAAGGCGGCGAGCTTCATGTGTCAGTGTGTAACTTCAAGGCACTAATATCAACATGTGATCTTGCATTTAGGTCACGCAGAAAAGTGCATGGAGGGTAGAAGTGACTATTAAAGATTAAAATAGACCAGCAGCAATATCTGTATTGATGACCCACATCGGCCCTGATCCAGAGCATTGATTTCTTTTTAAAGGAGACTAGGCTTCTTTAAACATTACTGGTCTCCATAGTGAATCATAGTGAACCATCAATCAAGTGTCTTTGATTAGATTACATCATTCATTTACTTTTGCAGAATGTGCCCTCCTGAAAAACACATTTGGAGCCACTTTGTCTCTTTTCATGTCTTTGATTGGGGTTTATTGGATAATCGCATCAGTTGTCTCATGTTCTATACCCTGTTTTGGTGCTCATCTACTTGGGACTGTGCCTCTTGTAAAGGATACTTGTTTTAGGCGCACCAGGGATTGATATCTTTCTTCAAATTCTGGATAATACCAATAAACTGATCATTATTTTTATGTTAAAGGGGCTATATGTAAGAATTTTCATGTATTAATCGTTTTTTGTATTGCCAATGTGTAAACAGCTTGTAGCAAAACTTAAAAAAACAAGACCTTCCCTGACTTCCTGGGTTGTCTATGAAAGCCTGTAGACTGATTTTTATGTGATGGACTTGAGCTGGTTTCGCCAGTAAAATCCAAAGGACGTGATGGTCACACACGCTTCCGAGAGCCTCGCTTCCGTTCAATGACACATGAAATGAATGCTTATACAATGTTCAGGATAATGCCGAAAAAGACATTCTGTACTGTAATGTCAATGTGTCATGCAAAGAAAAGGGATTCATTCAAACTATAGGCTCACATAGCCAGATCTATAGTCTATAGTCTCAAATATAGGCCTGCTTTATAATCAAACTATCATAACAGTGTGATTTTAATGACCTCATCTGTTGACAAGATGCCGGTGAATTGCAGAGCTAGTCCAAATGTCCACATCGCCATGATCAGATGCTTTCTTAACTGCCGCTTTCTCACTGCTGTCATTTTTTTTGTGTGATTCTTTTGTTATTGAGAGGAAAGGGTCAGGGTTTTCGCTGCAAAGATATTTTCAACTTTTTACTTCTGAGCAAAGAACAAAAAAGAACTTCGCCGTGAGTACATCGTGGCCTCGAATCACATTCAGTCTCTTGTACGTTACATGTGCACTAGCAATAAGTTGCTGGCTGCAGTTCACTTAATGGCCACCAGTGTCGCTTATAACCAGAGTTTCTGAATTCTACATATAGCCTTTTTAAAGCACGGGACACACCAAGCCGACATCCATGAACTAGCAGCGACAAAAGCTGTGTTGTCGCCTCTTGTCGGCTGCATCTCGGACAAAACCTGCTCTTGAACACACCAAAAGGACTAAAGACTGTCAACTAGGACGTGCCAACGGTGCGAAACACAGAAAAAACTAAGCAGGCCGAGGCTCAAAAACGGATCGATATTAAAATAAAATTGTTTTGTCTAAAAATAAATCTCTAAAAACTAAAATCAAACATATTTATATGCTACAAGTGACTTTTGGCATCACAACATCATAATGTACAGTATAAATGGATATTCATTCTGAGATTTGCTAAAGATTACATTGAAGTGTTACTAAATGAATAGTCTTCTTAAAGATTAAACGTAAATGCTGCTTCTCTCTCTAACAGAGCATTGAGCGAGATGAGCCCATTGAAGTGGATCCAGCACCAATTCTCCAAGGCTTGGAGAATGGACACTTATCCTCAACAGGTATTACCCATAAATCCCTTCTGGAAAGCCTATTCAATAGATAGATAGACAGACAGACAGACATTATACTGCTTCAGTTGTAACATATTTACATCCTCTTTCCAATCAGAAAACTCTACTATGCCTTTGAGGAGAAACTCACCACCCAACGGTGTGTCACAGGAGCACTCGGCCCCCGTTCCCATGGCGATGCCACACCTGCCAATCACAGCAACCACCAAAGTGGCTGACTCTGCAGTTATGAAGAGTCCGGAGTCACCTGGTAGCCCGATGCAAGCAATGCCTTCAACCATAACAGATTCACTGACAAACAGTCAGGTGGTCAGCAGCGATAACCAGCCACAACTAGAGTCTCCTGTTAATGCAGGTATGACTCCATCACAGCTTCACAGAGTGAGGCTACAGATGACTCTTTCTGCTGTCATCACCTAAAGGTGTGTGTTGGTCTTGTGGTTACAGTGCCGTCTGTGAAAACATGGGCTCCAACTCCAGCCAGGACTATGGGTTCTCCACGGCTTAGTGGTAGGACAAATTCAACCAACTTCTTTGACTCGTATTCACAGCATGTGATTTTATCATAAAGTCTGTCTCATTGTTTGTGTCAATCCATGTTTTGTCTCACAGAGAAAGCATCTTCAGCTCCGGCCAAGTCAGTGACTTACTCTGGGCTTTTCTCACACAATACAGACAGGTGGGTAGAGTATGAATATACGTTAATGCAAATAGAATTTGCAATATTCTCTCACTTAGCAAGACAGTCTCATTAAAATGGTAACACAAGGTTCAATTTGTTAGCATTAGTTAGTTCATTAGTTACCATTAACTAACAACAAGCATTAGTAATACTAATACATAAAGGGTTAGTTCACCAAAAAATGAAAATGTTGTCATCATTTACTCACCCAGATGACTTTCATTCATCTTCGGAACATACAGTAAATGAAGTGTTATGAAGTGTTACCAAAAAATCATAATATTTCACAGTACTGAAATGTTCCTCAGCCATCTCTCTCTCTTTGCATCAGGAATGTGGATATGCCAGGAGATTTATCTTTCGGCAGAGGTATTGAGCGCAGACGGGAGCTTGTGAGGTCCCAGACTTTACCTCGAAACATTGGAGCTCAGGCACGCAGGTCCATTTTTGAGAGGCTGGACTCTGAAAACAACAGGTAATGGAATCGTCCTGTTTGTCTATGCAAGCACATGCTTTTTTAATGCTCTGCAAAGTCAATCCAAGGAAAAACCTCTTGCTTTAATCTTTCCCATCTCAGTCGACCCAAACCAGTGGATTCCAAACCAAAGCTAAAACGCTCTCAGAGCTTTGGAGTATCAAGTGCTAGCAGTATCAAGCAGATTCTTCTGGAGTGGTGTCGATCCAAGACTATTGGGTACCAGGTAAGATATTCCATAGACGTCATGGGACTTATCTCAAATCAGAAGAAAAAAGGGAGCTTTTCCCACATATCAACAAGGCCATTGTATTAAAACTAAGAAAGATTTAGCAACACTTCAGCCTGATAAGATGCAGATTATCCTGCCTTATAGGGCTTCCTATACTGTTATTTTAAGATTGAGCTCATTATAAATTGTTATTCTGTTTATTAGCTTTAGCATATTAACTTTATTAACCTCAGTAAGATTGTGAATGAACATTATGTGTGTGGTATTAGGATTCCTCTGCATATATATTCTGACTGACTCTAGTGCGGCTTTGCAAACCAGCCCATGTGGCTCTAGTTAGAGATAGTAAATTAACGGTCAAGCCTAATTTAGTATCGAGAGAGCAGTATGTAAACATGAGAACCAGAGCAGACAGCTGGCAAACACGCATGAAGATTTTGATTTCCTTCAGTGACAGAGACTGTCTTTGCCTGTCAGATTTGCCAGCTATACGAATGAGTAAATATAAATATTACTATAAATTTCCACATATGAAGATAAGAGCCAGACAACAATAAAACATCTGCTCTGACACCCACAAGCAGTTCTGCAGAATCTCAAAGGGCGTTATTGTTTTTCTATTCCTTTCGGTTTCTCACTGATCAAGAGGAACAAATGCTAGAAGAATAATACCTTCTTTTTGTAATCTATTGTTATTCATTATTCTTTTCCGTTTTAGATTCATAAATGCTTAATTGATTTTAATTATTGCACACTACTCAATTTTGCATCAGCACAAAAATAAATGTTTATTTATTTATTTATTCAGTTTTAGTTATTTTAGAACATCAAGTTAAAGTAAATGAAGATGAGAAATATTGACTGATCATCTAGCTGAAATAATATAAGTTTAAGTTTTATTATATTTTACTTTATTTTAAGGTGTGTGTATATATATATATATATATATATACAGTATATACATACACACACACACACACATACATATATATGTATATATATATATATATATATATATATATATATATAAATGCACAAAAGAAATCAGGCACATTTATTATGAGTAGAGTAGTGACTTTGTGTTGATGGGTACGGGGGCAAAACCCCAGTGTCCTGTGGCATATAATAGCTTCACTCTCTCCCGTTACTCTGCAGAACATCGACATTCAAAACTTCTCATCCAGCTGGAGTGACGGCATGGCATTCTGCGCCCTAGTCCACTCTTTCTTCCCTACAGAGTTTGATTACAACGTCCTGTCCCCTGCCGAGCGCAAACATAACTTCGAGCTGGCATTCAGCACTGCAGAGTAAGTCACTGGAATGAAGGCGACTCTGTTCACCCTTTAGACAATGGCATTGAGATGTCGACACTTCATCTCCTTTATCTCTTAAAGTTGAGTAGTTTGTCTGGTAATACTTTATTTTAATGTGTCCTTGTACCACGTTACATGTATTTACTATAGTAATAACTATAAATTAGGCATAATTACATGCAACAAGCCCTAAACCAAAAGCCTAATCCTACCCTAACCCTATAGTACATGTAGTTAATTACTATTACTCAGTATTAAAATGTACAATCACACTGTAGCGGGGACACATTCAAATAAAGTGTAACCGTTTGTCTTAGTGTCATCCCTTTATCATACTGAAAACATGGCTGAAATACACTACTGTTCAAAAGTTTGGGGTCAGTAAGATTTTAGTTTTTTTAAGAAATGAATACTTTAAGTCTGCAAGGATGCATAAGATTGAACTAAGTGACACTAAAGACATTTGTAATGTTACAAAAGATTTCTTTCAAAATAAATGCTGTTCTTTTGAACTTTCTATTCATCAAAGATTCCTGATTAAAAAAGGTTCACGGTTTAAAGTGTAATAACATTTTACAATATTACTGTTTTACTGTATTTTGATACAATAAATGCAGCCTTTTCAAAAACATAAACAAATTGGATTGACCCCAAACTGTAAAAACGTGTGTATTTTTTGCAGGGTATTAAAGGGAAATTCTGTCACCATGTTTCAAAAACATAATGAATGTCAAAAAAAGGCTGCAGATAAGTAGCAAAAAGATAATCCATATAGATCATGCGCTATATTCAGTCACTATGAAAAGAGCTCTGTGAAGATTCTTTCAAAATCACCTTTTATGTTCACTGAAAAAATAACACAAGTTTGGAACATATTCATTTTCATTTAAAAGCACCAATAAGGTATTAAAAGTCTTTAAATAGGAATGGACCAGACAGATGAGATGTGAACTTGATGTGACCTGACCTTACGACCTGAACAGAATGATTCCACAATGCAAGTTGACGCAAATCATCTGCAGTTGTGCTACACATCACCTCACAGTACGGCACAAAATATAATGTTACTTAGTTTCCGATGCGTCTGAGTCTAGGGTGTCCGTAACCGGCACTTTAAACCAGTAAAGCAATGCATGCCAACGAATCCCAGTTGAGCTCAGAGGAACCTCCCCTTTCCCTCAACCGGCTACTTGACAGCCCTGCTGCAGCATGACATCATTCTCCCAGTGTCCCAATTCCCACATCCTGAAATATTTACATAGACCTAAAACTGCACCATTAACGTCATCTGAACATATGTATTACAGTTATCATAAACTTCAATAGTCAACAGACATGGAGAATGAATAGAAGCAGTCATACACGTCCACCCGTTAAATCTGTGTCTCTCTATTTCCAGGAAGAAAGCTGGCTGCGATAGGCTTATTGAAGTGGAGGACATGATGGTGATGGGCAGAAAGCCAGACCCCATGTGTGTCTTTACTTACGTCCAGTCACTATATAACCACTTGCGCAAGTTTGAGTGAGATCTTGGCCCCTTCAGCCCCAGCTGAACACTCTGCACTGCCCTCTGCTGGACAAAAACTGAACTCTGATATAGATACTATGGTTTGGGGTTACAAAATGTCCATGGGAACCCACACCATTTCAAGCATGACGCTTTTACGGTTGCATTTTTAGTCAAGAAAAGGTCATCGACTATTAATACAGACCCTTGAGACATGGCTTTTGTGTATGGCAGGCTCTTTTTAGAAATTGATTGATTACAAAACAGCTTGGTTACGCTAACTGCATTATGGAGCCATTTTATAGACTGCAAAGATAGAGACAGAAATGTATTAGTGGATTTCATATTTACTAATGACAGATAGAAAGATATAGAATGTACAGGAAATAAGGTACAATATATGTTCTCAGATAGATCAGCACATTTTTTAAAATAAGTTTTGTCTTTTTTTCTAATATTCAGAGAGCTGCCTATTTCTGGTTGTTTTTTATACTGTGTCTGTAGCTCAAATACACAGGTGCACGTGCAGCACGTACAGTACACAACATACAGTAAGCACTGGATCAACGTTATAACAGGAAATGCTGTAAACCTGGTTAAACAGTGAGCATCACCAGGGAGCGTGATATATTAAATGTTTTTTTCTTTTCTTTTCTTTTGAATGCTTTTGACTCAACTTTAGCTTTTTGGATGTTTTTTATTATTATTTTCTTGTAAAAAAAGAAAAAGAAAAAAAAGATGACATTTTCCCACACTATGTCTTGTGAGTCAATAACAATTACAATAAACATCAAAGCACAAATCATTAACAACCATCTCTCTTAGTTATGACTGAAACAAGAAATGACACTCCTGTACAAGACAGTCCAATAAATACTAAGATGAACGACATGGAAAACAAGACAACAATATGATCATAATATACCTTCAGGTGTCTTAAGTGGTTTTAGAAAAACCTGATTGATTCTAATCTTGTACATTTTAATTTAAAGGAATCTTTTGCAAAATCCTTTTATTATATGTTAGATCAAGACTAATTTGTTAAACACTGTTAGACATCTCACTGTTTGGATTTGGAGGAAGAATAAAAAAACAACAACTGTAAGCTGTACAGAAAGAATGACACAAAACATATGGAAATATTGGATGATGTTAGTTGATATCAGGGCTCTCCAAGTTCTCCCTCCATAGTCCGGACGAGAACATAAAGCTCAGCAAGACCGACAACAGATGCTGCAATCACTGCAGCTAATACTCTCTACAAGAAAAAACACACATATAACCATTAATAATGTTTAGTTCCAAAACCCCTTAAAGGGATAGTTCACTTTAAAATAAATTTTTGGTATGTTTTAGCTTACCTCAAGGGCATCCAAGATGTAGGTGTCTTTTTTTCCGCAGTAGTTTCAATTTTGATATTTTTAGGTCAAACCGTTCTTGTTTGTCAGTCATATAATGCAGGTCTATGGTCACTGTCTCAAAGAGCATGCACAGAGTCCAAATTAAAACAATTCCCCGTCGTCCAAATTAAACAATTCCCCATCGTAAGTACACATTGATGGCCTAAGACACGAAACGAGCGGTTTGTGTGAGAAAACGAACAGTATTTATATCGTTTTTACCTCTTGTACACAGCCACGTCCAAGTGATCTGAGAGCGCGGGCGGGTATAGATATATACAATAGAAGTCGCCTTGGCTACGGCAGTTCATTGGAACGAAACCGTGGCCAAGGCGACCGCTCGTTTCGTGTCTTAGGCCATCAATGTGTACTTACGATGGGGGAATTGTTTTAATTTGGACTCTGTGCATGCTCTTTGAGACAGTGACCATAGACCTGCATTATATGACTGACAAACAAGAACGGTTTGACCTAAAAATATCAAAATTGAAACTACTGCGGAAAAAAAGACACCTACATCTTGGATGCCCTTGAGGTAAGCTAAAACATAACAAAATTTTATTTCAAAGTGAACTATCCCTTTAATGTTTTACAGTGCATTGACTGGTGTGAATGCGGTGTGCACTTACTGCTGTCGTCTCTGTGAAGATATACTGGCTGCCCAGATATGAACAAGCAAATGCCGCAACTACAGTTACCAGGAAGTTGAATACAGTAACAACAATCGCCTTCACAGAACGTACTGGAGAAGACAATATGACAAGATGAAAATCATAACAGGGAGACATTAAAAATGAGAAGAGAAAGGGGAACATCCTTACCTTGTCTTCCAAAGTCTGCGAAGTTTCCATGATTATTCATTTCCTTTTGAGTAAAACAGCATATTAATAAATATGACAGTATTTTCAAAAACTACAGAGCACGTGTTTGTTATAAAGACTGTAAAAGAGAGTTCACCTGTGGATTTACATTCCGTGTTATTCTCTTATATTCTTCATTGGCAAGTTTTGCTTTAATTTTTTCTAGGCGGGCCACCAGCTGGGGGTTCTGTTGGGTTCAAATTAATCGTTATTTTTTTTGATGATCATGCTTCAAACACAACTTGAAACAGTGAATCTCACTTACCCTTGGAGGTTTGATGACTTCTGGAAGATGAAGTGCGCTGTCCTCGAACAGCTCATGAAGATACACTGGATGTCCTACAAAAACATCAAACTCAACTTCTAATGTGCAATAAGAAGCTTCACACAATGTTCCATAACGTGTACGTTTCTTACCATTTTCTTGAAGAAGCTTGCTTAGTTTTCTCACAGTCTTGAATGGAATGATGGACTGATCTTTCAGAGCATTCAACTCTTCCTTCAGCTCTTCTGATATGACAGATTCTCTCTCCAGTAAATCTCTCGCCTTCTCCCGAAATCTCTCTCCGATTTTAAACGAAGAAGCCATGATAACAAAAATGTCTGCTAAAGTTCAGTACACGTTCACTTACTTTTAGTAGTTTATACCAGTGATAAATCTGGGTTGTGAGGACACTTAAGTAAAGCAAAAAGAGAACTTCCTTATTTACCCTATCAAAAGGCTCAAAACTAAAACTGCAATCAATTCAGCGTCACAAATTATATAAAGTAAAAACAGAAAATATTCCCAACAGAACTAAACTATAATGTTACACCCATATAACAGTTATATTTTATCTTAAATTGAGCATGATTTCTGTTCTCATCCCTGCGTATCAGCTGATTTCTTCTTCTTCAGCGTGTTTATTGGCTGTTTGCAAAGCAACTAAATAATCGCACACCGCCACCTACTGGCCTTTTGGATTGAGGCGCATGACTGGATAAAACCTGGATAAAACACTGAAAAATAGGGTTTTAAGACTTAATAATGGAGATAAAAAATATTTTGTTAAAATTTTTTATTCATAAATACAGTTACAAAATCATGCTTTAGGAGTAAAGTCCCCAAGTCAGTTATTTGTATTATTACCTTATATACCAATATGGGTTTTATTGTCCCTCATCACCTTTTATTTTATGTTTTGTGTTGTTTTGTTTTGTTTTTATTTAATTTGTGTATTTTGTCGTTATATTAATCAACAACAAAAAACGTCAGGCGAGACGCATCCTCTTTTTTAAACTAATAATGAAATGAATTGCTAATTTATTTATGTTGTTTAATATTTGTATTGAATTTGTATGTCATTGTATTTGACAAAAGACAGAACAAATTCAACATACACTCATAACATTCGAATTTATAGATAAAGTCTTAATGGCCTTCTTGTTATCTGAATGAAGAAAACCGGTATATTAAAAAACAACAGTTTGGTTTTAATATATTTACATTTATGTATATGATATTTAGCGAAAATGAAAAGTACATTTATATAATAAGAAAAAGTGGGGTCATTAAATATAGTCAAATCTTTCTGAAATTTCCTTACATGAGTTCAATGCCAAAATAATAAATGAAAGAATCTTTCGGCAAAAAAATAAAAAAAAACGAATAAAAAATGATTACAAAAGGAACCGAAAAGACGTGTGACCTTTATGTATTATCGACGTCTTCCGGTCGCAATGCCTTATGGGAAATTGTGTGCTACTTTGTACTGTACAATATTGCAATAAAAGGGTAAAAACGTAATTAAATGTTATTTAACTTTTGCTTCTCAATATTCCCGATTTTCACGCGCTTAAAATGTGAGTTTTGGGTTTAACGTGAAAGATATAACCTGTGTCCGTATGTTCATGTGCAGATAGCTAAAGGAAGATGGCAGCGTGTGCAATACGTCGGGGCTTATTGTCCACCGCTAGTAAATATAACCAGCACAAATGCACTCACAGAATATTGAGTGCACTAGACTTCAGCAGCGGATTAGATCAGAAAAAACCCCAGCCATTGTGTTCAGCTTGCGGGTTGTCCAGTTTTCAACAGAAGAGGTTCATGTCATCACGGTAAGAGCTAACGTTAGTTAAGCGAACGAACGTCCTACCATGTCCTCCTGTTACATAACTTCGCAGAGTTGTAGTTTCAGCAAACTATTTTGACAGCAAATACCTTTAAAATGTATCTGTGAAAAACATTCATATTCATTAAGAATTTAATATCAGCTGTCACGTGTATAATATGAGCTGTTACTGTAGTTTGAATGATTCACATGCTTGTATACCTGTAAAACCACTTCCATATTGTTTCAGTGCTCAACTGCGGTTATGCAGTGCACTTTATTTTTTACCGAGTGTGTGGACAACCAAATTCTGGGTTGATTTACAGTACTTTTGAGTTGATCTTAAAATGCCATTGGTAAAGGACAGATACCAATACACTCAATTGAGGCCTAAAAGAGTGACATACTTCATGGCCTAAAAGAGTGACATACCTCAGCCTTGCTTTCAAGCCCCCCAAAGCCATTCCTGATTACATAAGTGATAGTCTGGGCCTGAGCCAGCAGACAGTAAACAATTTCTATTTCTGTTCATGTCCGTCTGTTTAGTGCACCATAAAACTTTCAGATTCAGTCTGGTCTGTGTCCAAATATTTCTCCATTTTTAATTTGTTGCACAATATTCAACCTTGCTGGGTGGGATGTTGAATTCAATTATGTCATTCATCTTCCTAGCTATGCAATGGTACAATCTACATTCTTTAATGATTGTTTCTTTGGTAGGAACAGGCCTGAGGGTAAAATACTGGAACCTGTAGGAATATTTGAAGCTCTGAAGCAGCATGGCAAATATGAAACGGGCCAGGTCAGTGATCATTTCTTTTGCGAAATCTCTTGATTCTGATTGCTCAGATGCAGTAATTTTATTTCTTAACATTCACAGCTTTTCCTGCACAGTGTTTTTGGGTATAGAGGAATCGTGTTATTCCCCTGGCACGCTCGTCTTTACGACAGAGATGTAAGTCCTGCTGTGGCTGACAGGTATGTAGTTGAGGATCTATTGGATTTATACCTGATTATATTCTTAAGTTTGGATTTCTGCTCAATGATCCTCCTGTTTGTCCTTTGCCTTTTCAGTAAGCCAGACTCTGTGGGCCATGGGTCTAAAGAGGTGAAGGGCAAAATGCATACGTACTACCAGGTCCTCATAGACACCAGAGACTGCCCTCACATAGTAAGTGGTATCAGAATACATATGTAAATAGTAAGTTGATGTAGTGTGGCCCTAATACATTTTTGGAGACTTTAAACCACACTTTAAAATCATCAAATGTATTTTTTAGATATTTGTTCTTTGCTGCATCGACTACTGTTAAAAAAGTTTGGAGTTGGTTCTGATTTAAAAAAAAAGTTTCTTATGCTCACCAATCTTATGCATTTATTTGATCAAAAATAGAATAATATTGTGAAATATTATTACAATTTAAAATAACTGATTTCTATTTATTGGATTTTAAAATGTAATTTATTCCTTTGATAGGAAAGCTGAATTTTCAGCATCATTACTCCAGTCTTCAGTGTCACATGATCCTTCAGAGATCATTCTAATCATTCAGTCAATGTTGAAAATGTTTTTACTGTCACTTTTAATACATTTTAATGCATACATGTTGAATAAAAGCATTATTGACTCCAAACTTTTGAACAGTAGTATACATGGAAGCATTTAATATTAAATAAGCAATGCATTCATGTTTGTCTTTGATGAATTCATGTTAGTGCAATAATGAGGTTATTTTCAACCTTTGCTACTTTGTTTTTGTCACTATTAGTCTCAGCGGTCTCAGACAGAAGCAGTCACATTTCTGGCAAATCATGATGATAGTAGAGCCCTGTATGCAATTCCAGGTAAACTTAAATATTCAACTATCCTTAAAAGTTAAGTTCGCCAATTTTCAACTAGCTTTGTATTGTCACAATGTCGGTAGTAACTGTAAATAAACAGTGTTTGTACTCTTTCTCCATGTTACCTGCACGGTTTATTTGTCAGCTAAAGTCTTTTGACTACTCAAGGTGCGTTCACGGCACACCATATCGTAATTACCGTAACAATTCTGACCTGTAAAAAGCCTTTACGTGCTTGTAAAATTTGTAATTGCAACATGTAAACCCGTAATTTTCGGAGAGTTACGACTTGTACCATGTACCACCTGACCACTGCAGATTTAAGGTGTGCAGTCCGATCGGTGTATGACATCAAAGTACCGTAAGAGCGATTCAAAAGCATACAGAGCTTTATTTACGTAATTATGACATGGCGTGAACGCTGCAGTACTTTGGCATTTTTGCCGAAAGGGGTGCTCGCAAGATTTACATAATTGTAAAAAAATAATGATGATGAAGTTCTTCCCTTTAAATTTAGGGGGCAGCATTTTTATGAATGTTCCATTATCTGCCTGTTATTTGTCTCATTCTTTCCATTTGTTCTGTGTCTGCTAATGTCATTCAGGTCTGGATTATGTGAGTCATGAAGACATCCTGCCTTACAACTCCACTGAGCAAGTCCCCATCCAGCATGAGCTGTTTGAACGCTTCCTCATGTTTAACCCCTCCAGAAGTAACTAGTCCTCTTTCAACAGTAATCAACTAATACTAGTTCTGATAAAAAAAAAAAAAGTTTCATTTCATATTGTTTATTTAGATCCTCCATTCACTGCGAGAGATACCCTACGGGCCTGGCAGGAGAAGAACCATCCCTGGCTGGAGCTCTCAGATGTGCACCGGGAAACCACAGAGAACATCCGTGTCACTGTTATCCCCTTCTACATGGGCATGAGGGTAAGAATGAAGGGTTATAATTCTCATTACAATTTCTCATTGCAGGTTACATCTTATTAAATGTATAGATTAAGACAGTGGTTCCCAACCTTTGTTTGTCTGAGACCCCCTTTTTCCCAAGAAAATATTTTAGGGCCCCCCTTCACATTTAATGATATTTTCACTCTTGTAAGCTTGCAGCAAGGATGACAAAATATGTTGTTTTCAAACAAACGGTATGTTTACTATAAACAGATATGTTTATGCACAAATAATAGCCTATAATATTGAAAATACAATAACAAAAACATTAGTAGGCCCTTTGTAATTTAAAAATGTAAGCCTAGGAGTAGCCTATAAATTTGCCCTATTTTAAATGCAATAACAAAAATATCAGTATTCACACTTGTGTGTAGGTAAAAAAAGAATGAATATAGGCTATTACTAAATGACTTCTGTCTGGGGCCTCAATACTTGCATGTTATTTGTGAGGCTTTATCAATGTGAGGCTTTATTTTTTAGGCTTTTGGCGCTATAGCGAGCGATAACAAACGTGCGTTTATTAACAGAATAATGCGTCTTTCGGAAGAACATTGTAGCCGGAACTACTTCTCTCTCTGTGTGCGTCTATGACGAGTCACGCAGGTACTGGGCTACTCCGCAGCGGCAGCGATCCGAACCAGTGTAAAATAGTCCCAATGTAATCACTTATTATAGGTGTACCATAGTGATTCAGGATAAGACAAAAACACGGTTTGGAAAATGGATTCATGATGAACTCGCTCATTATATAAATTTTGAACAGAAAAAAGTTAAGGACTTTTATTTAATACAAATTGCTCAAAACTTTTCAAAATATGACACGACCCCCCACAGAGCTCGCTGAGGCCCCCTTGTGGGCCGCGACCCCCCTGTTGGGAACCGATGGATTAAGATATATTATACACTACCGTTCATTTGGGGTTGGTAAGAAAGAAGCCTCTAATGCTCACCAAGTCTGCATTTATTAGTTCAGATATACAGAATACAGTAAAAATTGTATTATGTGAAATATTATTACAATAAAACAAATATTTAAATTTTGTATTTATTCTTGTGATAGGAAAGCTGAATTTTCAGCAGCCATTTCTCCCATTTCCAGTCTTCAGGCATTAAAAGGCAGTAAAATACTGATTTAGTGCTCAAGAAACATTTCTTATTATTAGCAGCTGCTTAATATTTTTGTGTAAACCATGATACATTATTTTACAATTCTTTGAGTAGAAAGTAAAAAAACATGTATGTTTATCTATGTATATATTAGAGATGCACTGATGTATCGGCCAGTAATCGCAGCCGATAAAAGAAATAATATTCACTATGGGCCATTGGCCGATTGTTTAAAAACAGCCGATGATCAAGCCCGATTGAATTTAGGGCAAGTTAACACGACAATAACGCATTAACAGTTAAAAAATAGCGACGTTAAAGCAGGCTCTATTTGACCCTGTGAATCACCTGTAATTCAAGCCAGGGTTGCCAGGTCTGCTGTTTTTCCCTACATCAAACATTATTTGTAGTGCGCCTCCCATCCAATAATCTCAAAGAGCTTTGTTCTTTGTTACTTGCGATAAGAAACAAAGTCTCTGCTTTCAAATTCTGTCCATTTTATCACAAAATTCAAACAATAAATGGCGTTTTAATACTCTTAAATGTGACGTGACAGATTGCTGTAGGGCCTCAGTTTAAGCGGCAGCGCGAGTCATCTCTTCCTCTTTAAGACAAGTTACAGCATGATAAAACATGTATTAATGTATAAAGAAGGTTTTTTGAAAGATATAACACAACTTACCGAAATGAATCATGTCTCATGTAATATCTCAATCACTGTTTCAACCGCGGAAAAGCATTATCCAATGTTTGCATTTCGTTAGCTATATAAAAAAAAAAAACAATAGAGAGGAGCTTATTTACTGTTAATAATATAACATCGGTGCATCTCTAGTTTGTATGTTGGTATATATGTGTAAATATATGCTTTTATTTATATATATATATGTATATATAAAATAGTGTGTGTGCATGCATTTTTCTTTGTGGTAGTGAAATGATTTTTCTTTGTGGTCTTGATTCAGATTTGTTTTTCTGTGTCCACAGGAAGCTCAAAACTCTCATGTGTATTGGGTAGGCCAAATTACCTAATTATGCTTTTTGTAATAACTCAATAAAAGGGTTATTTATGGAATGGCCATTGGTGACCTGTTAGAGATAATATGTTGATGTTTTCCTCAGTGGCGGTATTGTATCCGTCTGGAGAACCTGGGAAATGAGGTGGTTCAACTAAGGGAAAGACACTGGAGGATCTTCAGTCTCTCAGGGACTCTGGAAACAGTCCGTGGAAGAGGAGTGGTTGGCAAGGTGAGTTATTAGTCAGCAAAAGCACAAACCAGAATTAGATTATGGAAATATGATATGTTTTCTAAACGCAATCTGTCATTCATCTCACCAGGAGCCTGTTTTGTCTAGAGAACAGCCAGCGTTTCAGTACAGCAGTCATGTTTCACTTCAAGCACCCAGTGGACATATGTGGTGAGATTATCAATATTCTGTTACAGCCTCTACCAGTGCAAGCTTTACATTTTCTAAAATCATCTGTTAGATTGGATGGCTGAATGCTTGCATTTGAAGGCTTTCACATACGTTTGATCATGTGATCAGTTATTTTGCCTTCATTAATAAAGTGTGAATATCATGTTTTATTTTCTCGTTTAGGGGGACGTTCTGTTTTGAAAGGACAGATGGCTCACACTTTGACGTGCGCATTCCACCCTTTTCACTAGAAAGCAATAAGTATGACAAAGCTCCCCCTACTGGCTATCCCTTGTAATAAACCTGCACCTATAGACTACCATCACGGCTCAGCTCAGCATCCCTACAGGCTCTTCCCTTATCAGTGCTCCTTAAATATACAATGGTTTTAGCAAAGCATCCTTCAGTCTCTGACTGCAGCACTGGAAATGTGTAGCAACCACATATCTTAAAAGAAAAAAGGCAGAGCAAGATGAACTGAGGAGTTGATCTTATTAAATGGAATGGAGGGAATGATGCAAGTGCACCTCGAAAGGCCGTATTGAGATAATTTGATTGTGATTTATTTTTTCTTCTATTTATTTGGAATGGCTGTGTTCATCAATTGAATAAGCTTATTAGCGTTAACCCAGCGTATTGTCAATTTATATCTTAAGTTCAAACCCCTCTTATACCTAATTCCTTACTTATATTCTGATGAAGACTGTCAGTGTACATTGAATGCTTTCTCCAAATGCATATTGTCTAATTAATGACTTGATGCAAAGATTATTCTTAGGTCATGCCGAAGTCAGCCAGTGAAATGGGGTTTGACTCAGAAAGCCTAGTGGGATAAAACTGTATTAGAGATCATCATCTTGAAACCAACCTTTGATCATATGTTTGGTTTAGACTACTGGATGATGAACTGTTTTACTGGTTACTGTAAATATGTTTGTAAAAGCATAAATAAAATGACATTTCCAATTTCCTGTTTTTTATTAAAATTGATGTGGTTTCACAATAGCAGCTGACATTCTCAGAGAAGCTACTTAAAGGGATAGTGCACCCAAAAATGAAATTACTGTCATCATTTACTCACCCTTATGTTGTTCCAAACCTGTGGGCATTTCTTTGTTCTGTTGAACACAAAATATAATTTGAAGAATGAAGGTAACCAAAAAATTTCTGGTAGCCATTGACTTCCACAGTATTTTTTTTAAATACTATAGTAAATGACAGTATTTTCATGTTTGAGTGAACTATCTCTTTAAAAGAGGATCAATGAGGTAATGATGTCATCTCAATGACTTATCTTTAATAATCTATATCTGTCTTATATTTCTATGTGCAATATTTAGCTTAAATATTATTCCATGCTTCTTTTGTAAGTGTTTTATTTTCAATTCCAATTTTTCCTCCTAAGAACAAAAAAGTGCAGCAGATGATATGCCATGTGTTAAACACCAGATGTCAGCAAAGAAAGGCCAACTATGACCGCAGTGAACAAGTCAATGATATAAAATAACTTGAGGAGAATCTATGCCTACGCATATACGGAGATATGGGATTGCCCGAATGTGTGAATGGTTCTTTTTATATCCTTTAAAGTGCTGAAGTGCGTCTTAGTGCAGACATGGAGCAGTCCCAGTTGCGACCATATTCTCCACTTGGTTAACTGTACCATGGCAGTGGTACATTCTGGACTGTAGATTGAAAAACAAGTGGAGGATGTTGCAGACCGCTCCACCCCTCCCTCACAGCCTGTGTCGAGACCCAGCGCCTCTCCGCTCCATCTGAGGGATGAGAGACCGTTCAGTCGCTCTCCTCTGAACACACCCAGCCCTCAGACGGGACACACCTGGGGAGGGGAGGTCATATGACATCGAGACATAATTCGACACGGTACATTTCAGCAGTGAACAGTGACATTTCCGCGGGCTGCGTGGAAGGAAATACTGGGATGACTTGTGCGAGAGGAAAACAGTGACGGACGACGTAAATATTTACATGCCCTTGCTCACAGCACTTCTGCTCGCCGTCGACTAAATTCACACACAAACCTACATCTTGTGCGTATGAGAGAATGCGGAGGAACTGCGATGTTAACACGCTCAAACAGCGATTGAAATAAAAACACGAATCATCCTTCCGTAAGATCATGTTATAATTCTGTCGAACCGGGCTGAGAGAGTTTCTGGAGGTTTGTGGGACTACTCTTCTTTAATCTGCGGTCATGCTGAAGGCGTCATCAGATCTGTTCCCTACCTGAGGGACTCGAGGATTATTGGAGTTTTTGACAGAAGAGATCCACTATTAAGCTTTGACCTAATTGGACTGAATTACGAGTAGTTTGACTTGAAACGCGCAGTATTTTATATGTTTTGTCATCTTCTGAAATTCCAAATAATTTTGCGCGTGCGGACGGATGATTTCTAAAGAGTAAACAACTGACGTTGCACGAGTCAGCTGTGATGAATGATGTAAAAGTTGGATTTAATGCGCAGTAAACGACAGCACCATACCTTTAACGCAGTTTTGATTGGAAATTGGATGTGAAGTGTGCGAATTCTTCAATGACTTTCAGTGAGGTCAACTTTTTAAGGAATTTTCGAAGCGCAATCGGTTGTCTTGCGCAAATGGTCTTTTGGCGATCCTATAGCTCAGTTAACCTTCTTCAAGACGTTTTAAACTAAACAAAAGTATTTTGTGTTATATTTGTGATGTGTAAGTCTATGATAATGTGATAAATAACGACAGTACAGTGTTTTTTTTATGCACCGCCCGATACAAACATCGATCGAGCAGCTGTTGCTATGGTTACATTCGCAGGGGCGATTCTGTTAGCGAGAGTATATATTTAATGTAACTTTTGAATACTGTTCAAACGTATAAGTGCTGCTATGTAAAAAAAAATATATAAAAAAATACGTATTTTTAAGACCCCTAATTTCCTTTGTGGGGGTCCATGCCTTAATTGGGGGGGTCGTACATTCCCCAAAACACCTTCATAATTTGCACCCTGAATGAGCACTTTGTGAAAAGATTTGACTGAAATCCCATTCGATGCAAGTTTTTATAATTTTATTACCATATATTCTTATTGATCTTAATGTAAGTATTTTTTCTTTGTCAGGTGAGAGATGACAGGTTTGAGGTGAGAAGAAGGACTTTTAAAGCACTGTTCTCCAATAAACTTTATAGGAACGCTAAGGCTTATTTCTTATCTTCACTTGTTTCTTAAGAAATCTTACGTGCAATGTAAAGGACTTTAAATAGTTTAACGTGAATGCATTTTGAAAGTATGCCCAGTCTGGAAGCCCTTTTCCAGGTTGAGACTCTATAACCAAACATGGGAGCGAAGCAAACGAAGGCTGCGGGACAGGAGGCAGGGGCGAGCCCTCAGAGCACAGGATGGAAACGGACCCCCACAAAAGACCGAGGTGACATGCTCACCTCTTTAATGTTGAGGTCAGGAGACAAACTGAGAAGCAGCGGGACTCCTCCTCCCTACCAGCGGCGCATCGGAATGATACAAGACATGATGTTGATGGCAAAGCAGGGGAAACACGATGAGGCGACAGAGATGCTGAAGACTCTCCGGCAGGTACAAATATCAGTCCATGTTTCTTGTAGGTTAGGTTAAACTTAAACAGAGTGACGAAAGTTGTCAGACTTCTCTCACTGATGAGTTCTTGTCAAGTTTTATTTTTGGTGAATGTCTGCCAGCCATGTTAACCCATTATTGTACCTATCAACTCTCATTTGAAGTTCATGAGTTCATGAAGTTGAAGAGTTCCTGAAGTCAGTGTGGTGCAAATATTACAGTACAAAAGCAATATTGCACTCCATCTAAAAGCGTTTGTTCCTGTAAGGCTCTAGCGCACTAGTTTTTTTTTTTTTTTAAGCCCCCTGTGGTCGCAATAGTAATGTCCAAATGACTAGAAATCAGATCACAAATATAAGAGAGGAAGTAACAAAATTGTAATTACACACTGTAAGTATGTTCAGTCTTGAATCTATAAACATTTTACTTCTGCAGCTTTTTGTTTCCATATGTTGGACCACTGTGGGCCTCTCAGCTGGTAAACATAGGCCCCAAAGCATTTGCCACACTGGCCGGATCTGTAATCTGTCCTTGCACCCATGCAGAAACCACACTTTGCTTTACAGCAGAGAGCAATTGGGCCAAAATGTCAGTTCCGTAATGGGCTGGTGTTATTTTGTAAGTTGTTGAAAGACAAAACTGTGGAAGCTTGTTTCCGCCACGGAATAAAACAATTTAAAAGATAATTGCGACTTTTTATTTCACAATTCAGACAATTTTTCTCAGAATTGTGAGATATAAAGTCGCAATTGCGAGTTATAAAGTCAGAATTGTGAGATATAAACTCGCAATTGTGAGAAAAATAACTGTCTTTTTTTCTCAGAATTGTACTTTATAACTCGCAATTGCGCCTTTATATCTCACAATTGTGACTATATCTTGCAATTCTGACTTTATAACTCGCAATTGCAACTTTATATCTTTCAATTCTGACTTAATATCTCGCAATTCTGACTTGGTAACTCGCAATTCTGACTTTATAACTTGCAATTGCGACTTTATATCTTTCAATTCTGACTTAATATCTCGCAATTCTGACTTGGTTTCTCGCAATTCTGACTTGGTAACTCGCAATTCTGACTTAATATCTTTCAATTCTGACTTAATATCTCGCAATTCTGACTTGGTAACTCGCAATTCTGACTTTATAACTTGCAATTGCGACTTTATAACAAGCAATTCTAAGAAAAAAAGTCAGAATTGCGAGATGTAAATTCGCAATTGCGAGAAAAAAAAGTTAGCATTGTGAGATAAACAGTTAACAATTACCTTTTTTATTTTGTATTCTGTGGCGGAAACAAGCTTCCATACAAAACACACCATTGCTGTCACATTTGATAGAAATATGGAAATATCTTGAGATTCCCAACTCTTTAGATATTGCATCTCGCAGAATTCAGTGCTATTGAGACAGATGCCCATTTCACAGTCCTGTGAACCTGTGAGAACAGACACAGCACAAGCTGGCCGAAGAGTTACACTGCACTGCATAAATACCAACTGTTTGCTTTGGGTAGTGATTATGGAATGACAGATAGAAACTTTCTTTGTGTCAGTATAATAGTAAGATCAGGCCAGTGTAGATATGTGCTGCCAGAACTCCTGCCCCATTACTATTTTTTGATCCAGCATTCCTCAAGAATAAGGATCATCTTATGGACTAGAAGTTCATTTTAGCAGGTTCACTGAGCTGAGGATTTTCTGCATATGTGCAGCAGGGATCAAAGACCGAGCTAATGGGGTTTTCTAATCCTCCATAGTATTAAATGAACTGCTGGACAGTGACAAAGCAACAGGTGGCTTTGTAATACACTGTATTTTTTCAAAAGGTGTGAAAAAGAAGTACACTTTAGCATACTTTGACAAAGAGTATTTAGGTATATTATTTCAAAGTATATTAATTAGTACTAAGTTGAAACTGAACATAATGTTTTCAGGCACTTAATTGCATGTTATTTACAATGAAATGAAAATGTTTTTAGAACTTATTTAAATTTTAATATATTTAAAAATATATTAACTTATATTAACTTAAAATAATCATAATCAAGTACTTTACAGGTACTTTAGTATGTGAGTCAACACATCAGAATAAGCATGACAAAAGTTTATTAAAACGTAAACGTACTTTTAATTTGCAATTGTTACAAAGTGCACTTTTTTTTAGTGTACTTAAGAGTGTACTCTCTTTAAGTGCACTTAAGATATCTGCAAGTAAAACATTTTTAAAATATATTTTTAGTAAACATTCCATACTATTAAGCACACTTCTTTTTCACAAGGGAAAGCTTTTTATCACATATAAATGTGGTAGTTTTACTGGAATGTATTTGCTGTTGCATCCTGCAATGGGGGCTAAAGCACATAATGAGCAAGAAATAGAGTCAAAGGACAGCGTCTCTTGTCCAGTGGTTACCAAGTGCACCTTGTTGCCCGGAAACCATGAAAATGGATGGGCCTTTGATTAAATGGAAATCAATTCATCAAGATTCATCCCTCCATAGGGGGATGAAGATGATAAACCATGGCTTTTGCTCAGCATGCACAGTCTAGGTCCAAGTTTTTATTGACAGAGGTGGTCTAGTGTTAGAGTGCCTTTTCTCTTAACAAAAACTAACCTTCCCTGAACTCATTCACTTTGTCATACTAATTATTATTTGCTTCCATTCACGCCCACTTGTTTTCCGTTGATTATTTAGTTCTGGCTGTAGAGCCCTCACCCCCACACACATTTGCAATTTTTTTAATTGCTGACCCCCTGTCTGCCCTGTTGATTTACAGATTGCAAATGTTCAATTATGTAGATTAACTTTTCCTTCAGTTTGCCTTGTTTTGCAGAGTTAAAGGATTTTCCAGACTACAAAGTCTGTTCGCTTTCTAGGTCCACATTTTGATTTCAGGGATGTGAACAGGCAAACATGAACAAATTGACTCAGCTATTGTTTGTGTTTACAAAGCACAAATTGTGTATGGCCTTCAGGTGTATATAAATGTGACATGCACCTTTACATAGAATCCTTGAATCTACATGTGACAAATACTGCAAAGAAAAAGCTTCTTAGATGACATATTAGAGAATCAGAATTCAAAAATAAGCAGTCAGTCAGAGAATGTAATTCCCATTCGCTTGACCTCCCTGTATTGTGTCTCTTTTTTCCAGGATCTGGGAATGGAGTCAACCTCTCTGGACGATGTTCTCTACCGCTATGCCAGTTTCCGCAACCTGGTGGATCCCATTACCCATGACCTCATTATTAGCCTGGCCAAATACATTCACTGCCCAAAGGTATAGTGCGCAGATTCTGTGATTTTCTGTGACATTTTAAACCTAATCCCATTCACACCTAAACACAAACACACGGGCTTTACTATTTCTGCATGCTCTATTTCTGTGCATTTCTTGTATGTTGTGTTACATTCATATTTAATGAAGATTGCTTTAGAACACTGCCTGGAAGGCACAGCACATTGACGTGAAAAATGAAACGTACCATTCCAGTGCAGTGAGCATTAGGATAAAACCCAGTTGCTTAAGCATGTGTGAGTCTGTATGTGTGTGTGAGGGAGAAGCAGAGATGAAGAGAGCGGAGAGGGTAGAGGCAGAGGGAGGTGTACTTGCAGATGAGTCACACACAAAGACCAGTCAGCCCTCTTCCAAGACTACTGCTGCTGCTGCTGCTGCACGTAATGAAGCAAGTCAGGCACTATATCACACCACTAACACCCTGCTCAGCTCCTACAGAGAGCTGTACAAACACCTGACCACCACCAAAACAACACTGAGTGAGGATGCTGCCGATTGTTATCTTTTCACTAAGCTCATCATCCCTTCTCTAACCAGATGTAGTTGTGTGAGATTCATGAAATCTGTCATGAACATGTCCTGGTTTCATTTCACCCCAAAACCAAAAGAAAGAACTATGAAATAATATTTCGCTTAAAGAAAATGAAGCCTATTTTTAGGCTCATTAAGATTTTTTGCTTTATTTTGACGTTATTTTTGTCTATTAAGCATACTCCCTCCTGCAGTGCTAATGATCACAGTGCAAAAAAATAAAAAATAAATTGTTTATATATATAGGTCTCAGTTAAACTTGATCAAAAGTGACAGTAAAGGCATTTATAATGTTACAAAATATTTCTATTTCAAATAAATGCTGTTCTTTTTATCTATTCATGAAAGAATAATGGGAAAAGGTATCAGGATTCCACAAAAAAATATTATGCAGCACAACGTTTTCAGCATTGATAATAATAAAAAATGTTTCTTGAGCAACAAATCAGCATATTAGAATGATTTCTGAAGGATCATGTGATGCATTCAACGTTGTCATTACAGGAATGAATTACATTTTAAAATATATTCAAATGGAAATCAAATATTTTAAATTGTAATAATATTTCACAATGTTACTGTTTTACTATTATTGATCTAATAATAAATTAAGCATAAGAGACTTTGCCGACCCCAAACATATAAGTATATATTTATGTACAAATATGTAAAAAAAATGAAATATGAACTAGGCATCCATGGATCCATCCATTCTCCAAACTGGGAGGGCTGGAGACTATTCCAGTATCTCAGGTCCCATGCGGTGGAAAAACCCTGGACAGATGGCTATGCTAAAAAATGGTATCCAGCCTCAGAAACATGCATATGCAATAACTTTTTAACCAAGCAGACATAATGAAATGTTCACTAACAGTGGAGAGTTCGCACAAGTGTGTAAGGTGTCTAAGTGATGTCATTGTAAAAAGCAATGGAGGGAGACAAAGTAGAGACGAGTTCAGTGATGTGACGAAAGGAAAGCTGGGCTGTCTGTTACACTCTCAGAGCTGTCAGAGCAAGCTGGGTGTATGATTACACCGCCTGGGGACCCAGTGTCTGTCTGCAGGGGGATGCGCACCAGAGCTGACCAGCCATGTGACACTGTTAATCTCACCGTCAGCAGCAACTAGGCTTTACCAACAAATAGGGTGTGTTTTCTGTTTTCTAGACATCTTAACATCCACAGGCATAGTTCTATCTCTGATCCACTGCAGAGGTCAAGACCTGGTGCAGCGGAGAGACGTGATGGCGGGATTGATTTACATATTGATGTTTCCAGTACGGATACAGACACCTGAGCACAGACAATGTGCCCTTGATGAAATACTATGTTACTGTTATCTTGGATTCAGGGCACAAACAAATCTCATTTGGCCCAGGGTAAGACCTATGGCAATTTAGTCCCGGCCCTCTGAGTTTTCGCAACCACTCTACATGTAGAGATATTTTTGTAGGTTAGGTTCCTAGGTTGAGCCTAGAGTTAATGCATGAAAATATAGATAATTGGTAATCTAGTCAGGTATGAGCAGTGCTCTCTCATTCCCTGCAGTGCACTGAACCTGATTATTACCTGAAGCAAATCAGTGTTATTACAGTGATAAACCTCTGTACATTTCAGTTGTGATTAACATGACAAGACAAAATGACTGTTAGAATGGACATTGAAAAAATAAAAACTCCTATCCAAGGTTTCATCTTTGCAGTTCCTCATAATATGAAATGTGTTCCAATATCATTGCCAGTGTTATTTTAGTATTATTTATATACTATTAAAGTTTTTATTAATATTGTGATTTGGCTTTTTATTTTATTTTATATTTTTTACATTTCTATTTAGCGTTAATTTCTTTAGTTTTAGTCATTTTAATGATTCAACTTTTCAACATTTTAGTTAGTTGCCAATCTTTATTTTATTTATTCCGGCTATATTTCAATTAACAAAATCATTTGCAATAGTTTTAACAAAAACAACACTGATCGCAGCATAATGGTTCAGATTTAATTATGGAAGCATCATATATCGATTCCATATTTTTTACTTTTTTTTATTTTTTATTAATTCATTGCTGTATCAGTTGTTATTGGATATTTAATTGTGTAATTCACTTTTTACATATAAATGAACTTTTACTGTCATCTAAAGCTCACTTAAACTTAAATTGAAACTTTAAATGTATCTAATTAATTTACACAATTAAATGTAATCTTTGGTCAATTTCAAAATGAATATCCATTTTTCATACTCTACATTATAAAGTTGTGAAGCCTATTTTCATTTGTAGCATTTAAAGAAAGGGATTTTGATTTGTAAT
The DNA here is from genome assembly GCF_965113295.1 of Leuciscus leuciscus. Classification (NCBI taxonomy): domain Eukaryota; kingdom Metazoa; phylum Chordata; class Actinopteri; order Cypriniformes; family Leuciscidae; genus Leuciscus; species Leuciscus leuciscus. The sequence continues at coordinate 20,926,307 of NC_138733.1, forward strand.
ATTTATCAGCTACCTATTGTTTATCATCTAGAATAATTAAATAATAATATCTATCAGCTACCTATTGGTTATCATCCAGAATAATTAAATAATAATTAAATAATTCAGTTTAATTATTGACAACCCTGCAAGAGTATGCAGTGCTTTTCTTTTTCGGTAACTTATGTTTTAAGCATTGGCAGAAATTGTTTCTGCCTAGAGGAGTGTGCTAGTTACTTGAGGTGGTGTGTCTGCAAATTGTATTGCTTTAGGCAGTGATGAATATGAGTAAAAATAATAAAGCTTTCCAGAGATGGCTGTACAATACATCAATATGCCACTAATATATTACTTGCTAATGCATTTCACCATGGACACCAAATCCCACACATACACATTCACAGAACCTCAGATGACCTAATGATATAGTCAGAATGAGTTTGTGATATATCGGTCAGTCCATTTGCTTTGCTCCAT
>NC_138733.1:20926962-20996962 GCF_965113295.1 Leuciscus leuciscus
TCAGGGCTCCCACGATTATGTAAAACCTGGTAATAATTTAAAAAATAATAATAATTTGGTTGAAATATTAAAAGTGTACATGTCTATAGTCAATACACATATCTTTCTAGTTATCACATACACTACTACTGTTCTCTATTTATTTAATCAAAAATGCAGTAATGTTATGAAATACTGTTACAATTTAAAATAACTGTTGTCTATTTTTTTCAAATATATTTCGAAATGCAGTTTATTCCTGTGATGGCAAAGTTGCGGCCATTATTCCAGTCTTTACTTTCCCATGATCCTTCAAGTCATCAAATCATTCTAATATGCTGATTTGCAGATCATGAAACATTTCTTATTATTATAAATGTTGAAAACAGTTGTGTTGCTTAATATCAAGAAACCGCATAAAAGAACAGCATTTATTTGAAATCGAATCAATATTTTATATAATAACTTCTATTTTAAATATGAATTTTTCTAGTTATCAAATATTTGTTCAATATATGATATATTGCTCAAATATTTGATATGCTATTTTGCTCTTGTGTATCAATCAATCAATCAAATTTTATTTATATAGCAAATTTTCCAAATAAATCAATGCAGTTCAAGTGATTTACAGGCAAGAACAAGCAATTTACACTAAAATTAAAGGTAAAACTTAGGGTAAAACTTGCTCACAAACCGTAGTAATTTACCATTTTTGAGTGAATCATTCTTTTAAGTTGAATCTTAAGTCAATCACATCGATTCACAAATGATTCAGTGATTCGTTAGGTAGTCAATATTTATCAAAATTATTTTTAGGAATGGACATTTATTTACAATCTTTTTGTTGTCTCTTTTCTTTGTCTCTCTTTTTCCTCTTTTGTTTCTTTTATTTTCTCATTTTCTTTCTGCCGTCTAGCTCTCTATTGCGACATACGTACTTTAATTTCACATGAAAATATTACATTCTACGCTACATTATAAATTGTATTGATCCTCATATTCTTCAGCCCACATGCAGTAGCCTAGTGGCTCGCAAGTGCCTCGCTTTGTTCATTAATTAAACTAATTAGTTGGTTTTAAAATAAAAGGCTTTCTGACTTTGCAGAGCAGGCAGTCAAAATGAATCATCGCTTTGCCAGTTGTTTGTCCCTGTACTGATTCGTCAGCACTTAGGGATTAATTGCGCTTTAAAAACCGCATGGCTAATGGAGCGTCTCATTTGAGGTTTGGGTTGGGTCCTTCAGTCCCGATATCCTCAAATAGTTTTAATACACAATATCTTATATCTCCAGAACAGCTGTGTATACCATCCAAATCTCATCACCTGTGAATTGGCTCCTCAGCAGGGCTTTTAGCGGTTTCGCCTCCGTCCATTGATGAAAAGAGCTGTTGAATCTGCAGATTGAGTCAGTGAATGAAAGAGCAGCCTCCCACTGCGTGCTGTGTGGTTTTTTTTTGCTAACACATGGTTCTGTGGTGTAGACTCATACTTATGTGGCTCCTTTCCAGCTGCCATTAATATAGTCAAAATACAGACTGTGTAATGTGTAAATGAGGAAATACTAGGCTTTATTTATTTCCTGTGTCGATGGATACACTTTAGATGAGCTAAAGCCTTTATTCTGTGCTTAACTCACTAGTGGTGTGCTTAAACTTATGAATGCAAGGATAAATCAGCTGATCTCCCCTACCGCAGTTCATTCACTGCATTGGCTGCTGTGGTAAAGCTGGAATGTGAAGGTATGTGTTTATGTGTAGACCGGATTCAATAGCTTCTCCTTTTTATCCACTCTGGTTGTGTTGTCTAATCTTCACCGGGTTCACCGTTATTTGTCTGAGTCACACCACACATGGCCCTCCATTTGTTACCCCTTGTGATGTTTACGGTGGTGTGGGTTATTGTCGCAGATGTGAATGCAGCTGTTGGGGTTTAAAAAGAGAAGTGTTTCTCAGTTGCCCGTGTTGTTGATGCTGGTGTGCCTCTGTGGCTCTCCTTATTCTCTGTTTGAACTTCCTCAAGCGCTTTTGTTTGTTCTACCTGAACTCTGAGTTTACTGATGTGATTTCATCAGATCATTAATAATGAGGCTGTCCAGGAGAAATAGGAGTTGTAATAATTTCACAGCCTGAAGGTGCAAACAGGAAAGAAAAACAAGGGAATAGATTAACTAAAATGAAAATTCAGTCACTATTTTCTTAATATCAGGAAACCACATGATTTTCTTTCTTCCATGGATAACACTCTAAAAAATTATGTCTCCTAAAACATTTAAAGGGGTGGTATAATGCCCCTTTTTACAATATGTAAAATAAGTCTCTGTTGTCCCCAGAGTGAAGTTTTAGCTCAAAATACCCCACAGATCATTTTTGACAGTATGTTAAAATTGTCCCTTTTTGAGGGTCAGTAAAAACGTTTTGTGTGTGTCCCTTTAAGTGCAAATGAGCTGCTGCTCCCGGCACAGAGGGCGGAGCTTCAAGAGCTTGTGTGTGTGTGTTAGCAGCTCCGATTACCTCACGCATACAAGCACTAAAATGTCAGAAACTGTTCTGCATTTATGTTTTAAGACTAAAGAAGTGACAACATGCAGAATGTAACATGTTTCTGAATGGTTAGTTGATGAATTTATGTTGCTGATGTGGAGTTAACTATCTTCAAGTCTTTGATTAGCATATTCTGTCATGATAATCTATGAAATCGCTCGTGTGGGAACTGTTGTAAGATACCTACAGACATGCTATTGCATTTGTGTTACGTACTGTATTACATGTGAAAAGACGGATGCGACAGCTTGAGCTGACTCACAAATGTGCTTTATACAACAACTCTTCCTCTTCTCAACATGGACTGCGTGTTCCCGGGGGCAGGGTTTATGTAAATTTTAGGATTAGTGATGTCACTAACCTGGGAAGAATGTTGTGTAGTCCCTACCAGCCATTTGTTGTAGTCCTTAAAAAAACGATTTCTTTAAAAGCAAATATCTTCCTTTGCTTTGAACTTTGAGCTTTGTAACTTTGCAGATGTTGTTTATGCTCAAACAGAAACATTACACACTAACTAAAGTAAAAAAAAAAGTGAAATAATAATCAACCACCCCTTTAACATCTACTTGAGTTGTAGCCCTGGAACCAATTAATTGCATCTAGTTTATTTATTGCTAACTTATTTAGCTTGTAAATTTAATGAACAAGTAAGATATTACTTGTCACTGGCATTAGCGCAGTCATTGTTTATAGTTTATAGTCAATGTAGCAACCACAGCTCGTCTGTAACCAAAATATTGATGCATGCCCCACCAAAATATTCATCTAAAACATAGACTTCTATGTAGACTGAATCAATAATAAATTGTAAAAGTGTTCAGCATTGTACAACAAATATGTTTTGGATTTTCTCAACTTTAAGTTGTAAAGTGAGCAGGATATATTCAAATGTAGCACATGGCTTTGGCATGCATGTTTTATGTTACTAGTAAGCAGGGCAGAGTCCTCCTCAGCTCTACAGCGCCCCACGGTTTCTAATGTAAATCTGTGGTGGAAAATGGAACTGCAGCACACTCTAATTTAGAGCCATTGGGGCAGATTTCAGACTGCCCCACTTATTTTCACATTACCTTACGTAAACCTCTGTCTGTTTTTCCTATGTGTATTAACGTATCAAATTAAGTAATAAGTAATAAATCCTTTTGTTTAAACATGCTCACATGAACAGCTTTTATATAGTTCTATTGTGTTTGTTTTATGTTTTTTTTCTGAGAATAGACATGACTTTCTATTCCTCACCGGAATTCCTCCACGACTTGTGACATTCTAAAACAACATTCGGAGCAATAAATACTACATTAAGGCAATTCTAAGATTGTCCAATGTGTGTGATGTGTGTATTTAAAGCCTTTCAGTCAACATTAGAGCGCCACCCTCAGGCTGAATAATGCAGTGACGTTAGACCTCTGCTGCCTGCACGTGTTCAGCTATTAGAAAATAAAGCTTACAAAATGTTTATCATAAACTAGTGCTAAGACCCTGAACCTAACTACATTTACGGTCAGGATCCACTACTGCAATGTAGTGTTTACCTTCACCGTCTCTTCAGCACAATGGTAACCACAAAAACTTCAACATAAAATAAACTTTTTGAAATGTCAAACATAACAGCATTAAACAGGTATTTCCCTTTACTAAAAACAAATAAAATAACACTTAATTCCAACATTTATTCTCCTTATCTGGTCCTATGCAAAGCTTGCTGGGAACTAGAAATCTAATGTTTATTTTCAAAGTTATCAAGACAATTTCATGAAGTTACTACAGCTTAATTAAAAAAATAAATAAATTAACAATTAACACAAAACATTTAGTTTAAATCACACACTAAATTAAGTTTATGTAATGATCAACATTATGATGTCAATAGAATTTAACAAAATATTGTTTGCAACTTAAAAGTTTTAAAGGTGATCTAAGTAACTTTTTTACCTTAAAGGTATAGCGGAGGATGTTTTACTTCCTGGTGGGTAGTCTAAACTATTGGTCCTCCTAATTGTCAATCATTCTGGTGAATCAATCAAACTTTTCAAAAAGTGGAGAGGGCGGGTCTTATCTAAAATTTGGAAAGATCCTCTGCTATACCTTTAACTGAACAGCTTCGGAGTCATTGGAATGGTTATATTACTTATTTCGGGTTGAATGGTGGTCGTTTCGCACCCCCCTGGTGCCCGTGAGCGGAAAATACGCACTTGCAACTTTGAGCCGGCGGGCAGGAACTATCGCGTGATATCAGGTCTCGCGATGTAAACAACTGCTTTGCGGCCAAAAGAAATCTGCTAAAATGCATTTCATTATTGCGCTCCCTCACGCTGTCCGAACCCGAATGAAGAAGACGTTTTAAAGAATGTCCCATCTGCTTTGATGTCGTTGATCTACTAGCCTCTGGTGTCTAAGAATCGCCAACGAGTTTTTACAACAGTGTTGTCAAATATCTATTCCGAAGCTGTGGGGGGAGCTCTAGAGAGAAACCTGCGAGCAAAAAGCGAGAATACAGCGAAGAAATCCCGAAACTACTGAGCCCTGCTTTAATTAAATAAATTGCAACCAGGTCTTTATTTCAGTTGTGGTAACAGGTCCCCTGAATTACTATATTGTAATTTATAGCAGAATGTCCAAGCTTCTCATTTCCATACATTGAAAGTGAATGGTGACCACTACAGATTTTCACTAATAACAACTTTGGTCTGTTTCTCAAATTAAGATCCCATATGACTTGAGATGACTTGTAATAGTGAACTAGTCATATGGACTACTTCTATGATGTTTTTATAGTTTTTCCTTTTTTGGAGCTTGTCCTCTTTCTCAGATTTTTCTCCTGAGAAAAAGTCTCCAGTAATCTCAAATGTGTCCTCTCTAGAGTTTCAGAAGCTATCTCAGAAATGTCTTAAACTTTCAATATGATCTCAAACATTTCTAAATCAATACGTCTTTTTTGTTTTTGTTTTTTTGTTAGGCAAAACATCCGAGACGAAATAGACACATTAAATGTGAGCTTTGAAAGAGCATCCTATATTTTCCTCTGGGTGGATTTTTTTATGATGTATATACTATTATAGTATTTATTCATAAATTAGCTTTTATTTTTATATTTTCAGCTTGCATTTTAAATTTAGTTTAAGTTTCAATAATCGTATGTGCTTTTGTCATTTTTAATTTTAGATTTAATTTATTTTTATTTCAGTTTAAGTTAGTCATTTTAGTACATTTCTAATTTTCATGTACGTTTTTTAAGTTTAAGTTTTTCATCTAATATTTATATTTAATTTAATTTCAGCTTTGTTTTAATGAACGAAAACCACTTTAAATAGTTTTAGTTAACAATAACAGCACTGAAAATTATCCAAGTATTCATAATGATTTCATTTTTAACTAATCTTATCATTTTATGTCTCCTTTAGTTAACCTTTCTCTTTCCCTCTCCCTTAATGATTCCACCCTCTCCGCTCTAGTGTTGGCTAAGTGCTAACATGACCTTAACCTCCTCCACAGATCAGAGTGAGACAGTCTCTCAGACAGGTGTCTCATTTTCTCTTAGAGAATTCACACGCAACAGATGTTTGGCTGCATGTTTATGTGAGCATTGCATTACTCATAGTGTGTGTGCAGTTTTATCTATGTGCCTGCATGCAAATATTTACACTGAAGCTACATCAATTCTGATTAGCAATTCTACATATACCTGGAGGAAATTATACATCTGCTCCGGATTTTTTAATCTGTTATCTTAAGTGTAAATACAGACTGTATTTGTATACATTAAAGTTTATTTATTAGCACAGCGGTATATACACTGTAAAAATTATGACACATATGTTTTATCATTGCTTAAGTTAAGCAATTTTCAACAAGCTTTACAAAATTCAACAATTTTTTTTTATGTCAGTTTAATGTAATTTAAGTTGAAATGACTTAAAGGGATAGTTCACTTTGAAATTAAATTTTGGTATGTTTTAGCTTACCTCAAGGGCATCCAAGATGTAGGTGTCTTTTTTTCCACAGTAGTTTCAATTTTGATATTTTTAGGTCAAACCGTTCTTGTCTGTCAGTCATATAATGCAGGTCTATGGTCATTATCTCAAAGAGCATGCACAGAGTCCAAATTAAACAATTCCCCATCGTCCAAATTAAACAATTCCCCATCGTAAGTACACATTGATGGCCTAAGACACGAAACGAGCGGTTTGTGTGAGAAAACGAACAGTATTTATATCGTTTTTACCTCTTGTACACAGCCATGTCCAAGTGATCTGAGAGCGCGGGCGGGTATAGATATATACACTAGATGTCGCCTTGGCTACGGTTTCCAATGAACTGCAGTAGCCAAGGTGACATCTAGTGTATATATCTATGCACCAGTCTGCGCACACGTCACACAGCAGGATGCGCCCGCGCTCTCAGATCACTTGGACGCAGCTGTGTTCAAGAGGTAAAAACGATATAAATACTGTTCGTTTTCTCACACAAACCGCTCGTTTCGTGTCTTAGGCCATCAATGTGTACTTACGATGGGGAATTGTTTAATTTGGACGATGGGGAATTGTTTAATTTGGACTCTGTGCTTGCTCTTTGAGATAATGACCATAGACCTGCATTATATGACTGACAGACAAGAACGGTTTGACCTAAAAATATAAAAATTGAAACTACTGCGGAAAAAAAGACACCTACATCTTGGATGCCCTTGAGGTAAGCTAAAACATACCAAAATTTAATTTCAAAGTGAACTATCCCTTTAAACATCCAAGTTGATTGTACTTAAAAATTTAAGGCAGCAACTTTTTTTTGCAGGATATTGCCCAAATGCAATATAAGTTGATTGTCAAATTGTTAAATGCAAATTGAACAATATAAACAGGTCTTTACGAACGCAAGATATCTGAAAACTGCTGTTGTGTGGACTAAAAATATTGTTAGGTGTATTTGGATCGCTTCTTCGAAACAAAACCTGCTAAGTGGAATCTGATATGCCGTAGACCTACTACATGACCTCTATTGTTGAGTTATAGCTGGGCTGAAATGTGAAGTGCATTGCACTGGTCTGCATGTGGTGAAGCGTCTGCAGTCGATAACAAGCAGCTGTCAGTCTGAGCCAGTAAAGAATGTCTTCCTCATCTCAACACAGGCAGGCTGGAGCTTTCTAGACCATCATCTCCAGATGTTTAGCTAGCTTTAACATATGATCAGCCTCCATAACACCCACATTAATGGCAAACTCACTGGTCTGCATGGTATTTGATAGCTAGAATTGTTTAACTGTGAGGGGAGAAGAAAGATAGAGAGCTGTGTTAAACGAAAAAAGGATTTGGGAATATAAAATAGGACTAGAAGAGGGTGTGGAATATGGGCTGTTGTGAAATCATACTGTCATCTCTCAGGCATGTCTGCTGAATTCTTTCTGCCTTCTAAATTTTCCCTCCTATTTCTCATCCCTCTATTTTCTCCTATTTTGATCTCTTGAGTCTTTCTAATGCCACCTCTCCCCAAGAGATTACCTCACAGTTCTGCCTTTTGCTAGATTTCAGCTCTCCATTTTGTGCCTCTTTTTCTCTTGTTGTCGTCTTGTCCTTGTCTGCTCATGCTCTTTACTGCCTGAGTGCAGAAACAGCAGGTTCTGAATGTGGCATGATAATGCAATAGGCTATTGGTATTCATTCCTGTCATGTTCCTTACAGCTGTCAGCATCTCTGGCTTTCTCAATTTCATTCCCTGTCTGTCTTTATTCTAGCAGTGACTTTGACTTTTCGTTTTGCACGTGGCCTCCAATTAATGATGTCTTAACATTGATGCTTTTGCATTGATTTACATAGCCATCCAGAAAGCTGTCATGTCAGAGTTACTGAGTAAAAGAGCTGTTTGGCAAAAGACAATGTGAAATAGCTTGAAGTCAGCTTTTAAAATTAACATAAACTTATTACACAGAGCTTAAACAAAGCTGCTGGCACTTTACACAAATTGGCTATAAAATTGAGCCTAAACGTCATAAAAATGTTAGTTGCCAATCTCTGGAAGTCAACTGAATATTATTTTAGCGTTTTTTTGTTTTATATGAAGTTCTCAATTTTTGCAAGTTTAAAAAGTATTTATAGAAATTTAGAAAATGGATTTAGGTTATTTGTTTGTCTTCCCAGCATTCTGTAAAAAAAAAAAAAAGAAATCCAAATTATGTTATTTATTAGGTGTCAGTTTTAAGGAATGTTCTGTAATGGGGGAAATCATGCAGTAAAATGTTAACAAAATATCTACATATTATACAGAAATAGCTCAAATTAATTTAATATCAATTCAACAGACTAAATAAAAATAATGACTTTTTGTATTATTAGGATATAGATCCAAAGCAATGGAACAGCAAAATGTACTGCATTCATGGAAAGTGCTTGCTATTTTAAATTATAGGATATGTTCTACATCATACTAAGCTAAATGTTAACTAAAATAAATAGTCCGCACATTCAGTCATCCTTGCATACACTGCTAAAGGTGGTTTATTTCAGGTATTATTTCAATGATGGTAATCCTTTATTTTGCTCAGACAGTCACACACCTCTCCAGTGTGTTGGAGAATAGAACAGTATGATTGAATCTGCACTCAGTCATAATTACCACACTTATTATGGAAGAGTCTTCAACATATTATCTGAGGGTCAAGGCCATTTTTATTCACCTACATTAAATCTACATTCAGGGTCAGTAATGTTTTTTTGTTTTTGTTACGTTTTTGAAAGACATCTCTTTTGCTCACAAAGGCTACATTTATTTGATGAAAATACAGTAAAAATAGTAATATTTTGAAACATGATCTATTTATGTTATGTAAATAACTGTCTTCTATTTGAATATATTTTTAAAATGTAATTGATTCCTGTGATGGCAAATTACTCCAGTCTTCAGTGTCACATGATCCTTTAGAAATCATTCTAATATGCTGATTTGCAGCTCAAGAAAACATCTCTTATTATTATCAATGTTGAAAACAGTTGTGCTGCATAATTTATTTTGTGTAAACGGTGATTTAATGCATACTGACCCCAAATTTTGAAGAATACTGCATATCTAGTGTATCCAGCTATGTCAATTATGGATTTATTTCTTTTTTACCACTTTTATAGACAACATAAAAATTGGGTATTTTGCCTTTTCTCTCTTTTTTTCCTCTTTAACAGCATGTGAATGAATTGTAACAATGCAATTCAGGATGGCGCATCTCTGACACCCTCCCACCCACCTGCTGCTCAGAGTCTTTGCTTTATCTTCAGTAATCGAAAGGGTTCATTTCTGTATAGCTGAGAAATGAGAAACTTCAACCTTATTATCTTCGGTAATTAAGTCGAACCTTCTTTCCAATCTATCACACTGAAGTAATCACCTGATTTAATTTAGTTTCACAGGAAAGAGAAACATTTTTCACAGCACACACACCTGCTGACGGGTCAATAATTAGTCTTGTGTGAGAAAATAAATGAGTGTTGGAAGTAAAGACACCGTTCTAACTGTAGAAATCAAGACATGTTGCAGACAAAATGTATTGCTTGTCACTATCTGCTTTTTTAAAATTGAAGGGTGATTTGAATTTCAGATAAATTAAAAAGCTGCATTAAATAAATTAAACATTACGTAGATTACAAAAAATTATCCTTTCCAGCTTAAATAACTCAGGTGCTTTCTAAGCAGTCAAAAGCTGCTTTGGTGTCATATGTTGCATATGAAAATAAAGTGCAGGAAAGATTACTTGGGTAAGATTATATGTAACCAATGATTCCTCAGACCGAGAGTTATTTAACCTGTTAACTCTCACAACCCCCTTTTTGAGCATAAATCAAAACTTAAATGGTTATAATGTATGAATGCTTTTGGAATACAGAAAGAATACAGGAATACATTAAAGAAGACACTCAGCAAAGTGCAGAAGTGAAAGCACTCCAAAAATTGAAAGTGTAAAGAAGTTTACAAATGTGAACTAAACTTTATTTTATACAAAATATATATATTACAAAATAATGTGGACTCTAATTTCTAGAAAATCAAAGCCATATATCTAATCAAATTGTGCTCCAAATTTAAAGTAGATATCACAAAAATTTAGCCAGCTAAGAGGATTTAAAGTACTTTTTCCATGGTAACACAATGTCCAATTTTCACAGAACGAATTTAGAATGTTTAAGCTTTGGAATGATACATAATGTATGATGATTACTAAAATATGAGATTGGGGAAAAAAAAAACAAAAGGCATTAAAAAAGCTGTGCCAACTGTCCCATTACTGGGACACTGACAGTCAACAGGCTATGCAAATAATCCATTTGAGGGGTTTTTATAAAAATCTGTTTTATAAAGAACAATTTACAAATATTATTATGGAAAAGTTTTTGAAATGCTTTTGAAATACACTCACCTAAAGGATTATTAGGAACACCATTCTAATTCTGTGTTTGACCCCCTTTCGCCTTCAGAACTGCCTTAATTCTACGTGGCATTGATTCAACAAGGTGCTGAAAGCATTCTTTAGAAATGTTGGCCCATATTGATAGGATAGCATCTTGCAGTTGATGGAGATTTGTGGGATGCACATCCAGGGCACGAAGCTCCCGTTCCACCACATCCCAAAGATGCTCTATTGGGTTGAGATCTGGTGACTGTGGGGGCCATTTTAGTACAGTGAACTCATTGTCATGTTCAAGAAACCAATTTGAAATGATTCGAGCTTTGTGACATGGTGCATTATCCTGCTGGAAGTAGCCATCAGAGGATGGGTACATGGTGGTCATAAAGGGATGGACATGGTCAGAAACAATGCTCAGGTAGGCCGTGGCATTTAAACGATGCCCAATTGGCACTAAGGGGCCTAAAGTGTGCCAAGAAAACATCCCCCACACCATTACACCACCACCACCAGCCTGCACAGTGGTAACAAGGCATGATGGATCCATGTTCTCATTCTGTTTATGCCAAATTCTGACTCTACCATCTGAATGTCTCAACAGAAATCGAGACTCATCAGACCAGGCAACATTTTTCCAGTCTTCAACTGTCCAATTTTGGTGAGCTTGTGCAAATTGTAGCCTCTTTTTCCTATTTGTAGTGGAGATGGTACCCGGTGGGGTCTTCTGCTGTTGAAGCCCATCCGCCTCAAGGTTGTGCGTGTTGTGGCTTCACAAATGCTTTGCTGCATACCTCGGTTGTAACGAGTGGTTATTTCAGTCAAAGTTGCTCTTCTATCAGCTTGAATTAGTCGGCCCATTCTCCTCTGACCTCTAGCATCAACAAGGCATTTTCGCCCACAGGACTGCCGCATACTGGATGTTTTTCCCTTTTCACACCATTCTTTGTAAACCCTAGAAATGTTTGTGCGTGAAAATCCCAGTAACTGAGCAGATTGTGAAATACTCAGACCAGCCCGTCTGGCACCAACAACCATGCCATGCTCAAAATTGCTTAAATCACCTTTCTTTCCCATTCTGACATTCAGTTTGGAGTTCAGGAGATTGTCTTGACCAGGACCACACCCCTAAATGCATTGAAGCAACTGCCATGTGATTGGTTGATTAGATAATTGCATTAATGAGAAAATGAACAGGTGTTCCTAATAATCCTTTAGGTGAGTGTACTTTTCAAATTGTTTTCTAAAGTTATAAAAGTCACATGACAAATATAATTTTGCTAATAGATCATTTTAATATTTCTGCTTAACATCACTCCTTTTGGAAATGATCAAATGCAGTGAAGAGAATATAAGTGGGTCAGATGCATTCAGGGTGAGGTTGCTGAGAGAGGGAAATGCCTTTTCTCTTAAAGAGCGTGGGATTCGGGATCCATGCCAGTAATATCAGGAGAGTTGATATCCTGTTCTGCTTTAGCCATTTCCTTGACATTGCTGCTGTTTTATTTGCTTGCTCAATGACAGGATCATAGCGGGGCTGGAAATATATCATTCAGAATGAACATAGCATGTTAAATCAGGATGTTATTATTCCTCTCTCTTCCTCAAATGCCAGTTCAATAAGATATATGCATGTCCTGGAGTGCATTAATGATGGCCACATTACGAATTAGTATTCTTGCCGTTTCTGTTCTCGCTTTCACTCTTTCTCTCTTCATTCTCACACTGGCAAGCTGTGGTGACACACTGAGCTGATTATGAGTTTGCTGCATGTGCAGCGGTTACAGCAATGCATTTGTTCTCTTTTACTTAATAAATCAGCTTCTCTTCCTGCCTTCTTCTTCTGTTCCCCACTATCACTCAATTTATCTATCTCTTGTAGGTTCTTAATCCATACTTGACAAATAACAGCCGACATCATGATTAAATTAACTCTTAAATTCTATGCTCTTCGTATTGCAGGGGCTGTTTTGAATCTGTAGTGGATTTACAGAAAATGAATCCTTTCAATCAGATCTCAATTACTCTCGGTGAGCCGATACGAGTCATTGATTAAAAAAAAAGAGAAAAGTTAATGCTGGTTTGGGTTTCAATAAATTAAACTGCATTGTCTATCTCTTTTATTATTATAAAATTGAGTTCCTCAACAGTTTCGAATGCCCTTTTTGCTCTACTCATAAACAGTTCAGCTTTCAGTTTGCCCCTGCCCTACACGTCTTCTTTAGGCACTAATGACTGTTTAAATTACTCTAGCTTTGAAGTACTTTCATTTGTAGCAATCTGAGATCAGATCAGAGAGCAGAGATAGTTGTAACAGTCTAATTATAATACATTTTGTACAATATAATGTTGTTGCCACAGGAAATGTCCACACTAAAATGTTTTACAGCATAGGATTCTGGAAGAGGTCATTTAAATACATGTGAGAAGTTGTTGCCACAGCTGCCAATGTCAGTAAAAGGAAAATGTAATGGCCATAAATATTTGTTGCCTTAATAATGTCCACAAACGGTATTTTGTGTTATTTTAATTAAATGATTTAATAAAAATTTTGATTGTTTTGTTCAAATAACCATTCAGAAATGTCCTGTTGCTTTCTACATGTTGTCACTTCTTCTTTAGTCTCTCCATCTTTGTCTGACTCCAGTTTGAACATAAAAGGTTAAAAGTTTAGACATTTTCAGTGCATGTCTGTGTGAGGTGAAAGGACATGAGCTCTTGAAGCTCCCCCCTCTTTTTGGGAGCTGCAGCTCATTTGCATTTAAAGGGACAGACAAAATTGTGCGTTTTTGCTCACCCTCAAAAAGTGACAATTTTAACATGCTATATAAAAATATATTTGGGGGTATTTTGAGCTAAAACTTCACATACACACTCTGGGGACATCAAAGACTTATTTTACATCTTGTGAAAAGGGCATTATACCACTCCTTTAATTGTTTTTATTTATTTCTTTATTTGCAGGATTTCAGCTAAATTGCATCTGTCGTAAGAACATGAATAAGATATATTGTGAATTTATTCCTCATATATTCATTTTAGTGGTTTGATGTGATGAATAGCCCTAAAATTCTACATGGAGTTTTGGAGAGAGAGAAAAAACTTTAGACATCCTAGATGGTAAAGCCCAGTCAAAGTTTATTTATACAATACATTCAAAAGAAAAATAAGGTGACCCAAAGTGCTGCACAAATATATATGTGTATAAAATATATAAACGTTCAAATTCAAACTACAAACTTGCCACATAATGTTTTTTTCAGTTCCTAATGAAATTACCAGCCAACCAGCAAGTGTGTCCTAGTTTCCTTATTAACTGCTTGAAATTTTAGAATTCTTAATATTTTCTTCCTCCAGTTAATATTTAATATTAGTTCATATATTCTCTCCTCCGGTTCTGATTTATAAAATTCAATAAAAAGTTAATTCCCCCACATCCACACACATTCTTACTCTCTGTCTGCTTCTTTTCCCTAGTCTGAAATCAGCTCTTTCAAGCACTCCATCCAGTGGGGCATTAGACCTGTCTGGCATCCCTCTTGGAGTGAAAGACATGGAGCGTCTCTGTGCCTACCTTCATCACCACGCGTCCCGCATCGGCAGCATAGAGCTGGGCTTCACCGAGCTCACAGACGAGGCCTTCCTCCTGCTCCTCCCCACGCTGGCGTCCCTTCCCCGCCTCGAGACTCTGGCCCTTAATGGCAACAGGCTGACCCGTGCAGTGCTCAAAGAGCTCACGGACACGCTGAAGGACCCGGACAGATTCCCCAGCGTCACCTGGATCGACCTGGGGAACAACGTGGACATCTTCTCCCTCCCACAACCGTTTCTAGTGAGCCTGCGCAAGCGCTGCCCCAAAAAAGGCAACCTTCCCACCATCCTTGAGTTCGGCGAGAGCCAGGCCAGCGAGCCGGAGGGCCGAGTGGATGAGGACGACGCCGATGATACGAACAGGACAGAGAGCATGGGAGAGCTCAGATCTGAGGTAGAAGAAGAGATTGACGGTGAAATGGAGATTGAAGACATGATGGAGGAGTTGCTGGACTTTGACAGGGAGGTGCAGGGCAAAGAGGATGAGGAAGACAGTTTGTGGACCTTGGAGGAGCAGCGGTTGGTAAAAGATCCGGTCGCAAAGTGGAGCAAAGAGAAGAGGCCGCCCAAAGCAGAGGGTGAAGAGTACTTTCAAAGCCAGTCTTCCCATCTGTCTTGCTCCAGTCAGTCACAACACTCCTCTGGAGCCATTGAGCCTTTAAGAGAAGACTCTGTCCCTGACCGGTTAGCATGTCATTCGGACAACCCTACCTGATTAAAGCCACTGTCTAATTTGATTAGAGGCTATAACCTTAGTCCCTTTAAGAAAAAGAGAGTGCAAGGAAGAGTGTGACAGGCTTGGTTGTCCAAGAAGTCATGTGATTCTGCAGGTTTTATAGGTTTAACAATCGTAGCGGTTGTCTGTTGTTGCAAAGGAGAAATGAATTACTTGTGAGGTACAAAAATATCAAATATTCTTTCTCATTCAGGTTTTCCCCTTCACTGTCATAACCATGAACCTCTGTGCCTATGTGCCTGTTCAAAACCCTGCTGGAGATGCATGTGGGTAGATGTGATCGGTTTTAACATGCTGGATATAAGCAGATTGGCTTGGGTTTCATGAATCAATGTGTCCATCTATGCATCTGATTGTTGCAAGCATCACATTTTCTCCTGCAGTGGAAAACAACTTAAATTCTATTCAGTATCACCCAGTGAATATGCATGTCCCAGGTGTCAGGTGGATGGGACGCAGATGAGATCATATTAAGTGCCCCTAATTTATACAGTGGAAAACCAAAATCTCTTGTCACAGTGTTGGCCCAAAATCAACGTGTTTGTATGATACTGAGCAGCGGGACTGAAGCCAAAGAGAAAAGACTCGCTATACAGAACAAAATGTCGTTTGGCTACACAGTATATATAATTCTGATATTCTGTTGTTGTTACTTGACATGGATTTTGAAGACTATGTGTGGTTTCTTAGCTCTGTTCTTTAGAAGAGAACCTTTAACCACTAAAATGATATTGTTTCATTTTTATTTATCCACTGTTAAAAATAAAGGTATTTCATTGTATAAACATCTATTTAGTGCCTAATTGGAATTTTACATTATAGTTCTGATATGCCAGTAAATTAAAGTATTGTTTTAATGACAGTGTATATTGAATTGTCACAATGGATTTTTCTTTGTTTTATGTATTTAAAATTCCCTTGAGAATTAGGATTTATATTATATCCATTTATACTGTACTTTGTATAATATCATAATATGCTTACCTGCAAAATCGTGTTCAGTGTTTTTTTTTTTAATGTAGAATTAAGCTCCCACCCCAAATTATGGTTTATATAACATCAATTATTAAAGGAAGCTCCTGTAACTAATCTTTTTCAGATTATCATGTCATTTTATGGTCACCAGGTATCCTAAAATGATCCTGCTGTGTTTCAAAGCCATAACTTCTTGACAAGTTGTGCCATTACAGAGTGATAAATATAAAAGTGCACTGAAGAGCTGTGTTCAATGACTTTGTCAGTATTTCTGTAAAGCAAGGAGAATGCTAGGAACGACAAACAGCAATAGGCCTATGTGTATAAGATTATTTGTAAACAAAACAAAATGTATTTGACTGTTGGCATCAAAACCAATAAACCTTTAACAATTATACACTTCATTTATGCGTTAAACAGTACATAAAATGTTGGGCTGCTGGAACTGTGGTAATAACAATAAACATGTAAGGAATTTCCTGGCGTTTGTGAACCGGAATATTGAACAATAATTGAACGAGTCTGGTGGAAAAGACTAGTATAAACTTTTAGTAATCGATGTCGACATCTAGTGGTTGGTAATTCTTTCGTGCATGGACTCGATTATTTTATGTAAACGACTGTGTTTGCGTACTTCCGTTTCAACGACCTTTGACAGCGAATGAGGCTATAAATAATAAGTACATTTGTTTAAGAAAATGGACCAGCGAGGCCAGAAATACGGTCTAGACTGCTGGATAATCCTTTTTTAACTCCTGTTTTTGAACATGGTATAACGTTAGTTGGTTTCTAGCTAATCATTAGCTGATAAGTTAGTTGACCATCTTGGACCAGCAACAAAACAGATGTTTGTTAAGGTTATTAAGGTGGTCATGGTACTGTAACTGGTCAGCCAGCTATGATAAACACAAGCTGATGAGATTGGACAAGTTAATGACCAGTTTGGATTATAAGCCAGCCACTGTTCTAAACTGGATTTATTTTATTTATTTATTTTATTGTGTTTTAGTGAAATGTGGATTATTTATAGTAAGAAAGCATTAATCATGTGAATGTAAAGATGAAAAAAATTACATAATACATAATATACTTCTTGTAAATAAATCTCAATATACTTAATGAAAACGAAACGGGGTGTATTCTTATAGGCAAATCACAAACCACAAATTAAATAATAAAACTAAATAAAATGGTAGTATTTACAACAGCCAATGAAACTGTAGAATAATACGGGCTATGGCCTCATTTTTAACATCGACCGCATCAATATGGCTACTTATAGGCACCACCTGAATTGACTGCTATTGCATCACTTCCGGGAAATAAGGTCAAAAATTGTTTCCCTTGTCCGCCATTTGAAATATTTGAACTTCCTTGTGACAACTTCCAATGTACGTTTTGGTTTACACTAAACAATTATCAGAGGATCTGAGCGAATAGTCTTAGTTTTTGCGTCTCATGCACGTTGGGATTCCGGCGTCGGTAGTTTTCTTACCCGATTGGAACAAAAAAGCGTAGAAAAGTGTGCGAATGCTGCGCGTATTCGAAACGTGTTCAACAACGGAACGCGGTAAAGTTTTTGCATGAGTTGAACGCTGCTTGCGGATAAGGAGAGGCGAAGGGAAGGCCTGTGAAGCCTGGGCTTTTTTCTTGCGCTAGTCATGGCCGGAAATTTTGATTCGGAAGACCGAGGGAGCTGGTATTGGGGGAGATTAAGCCGGCAAGAGGCGGTTTCGCTGCTCCAAGGGCAGAGGCATGGAGTGTTCCTGGTGCGGGACTCGATCACTATTCCCGGGGACTACGTGCTGTCTGTGTCGGAGAACTCCAAAGTCTCTCATTACATAATAAACAGCATCAGCAGCAATCGCCAGTCCGGACCAGGTAAGCGGTGCATCTAAAAATACTGAAAACGACGGGACGAATAAATACTGCTTTAGCAAAACACTTAAGTTAGCACCCAATTAGAAACTTGTGTGCTTCTTTGCTATGAATAGTTGGCACATTCAGTGTAATTTTTCGCGTCAATCTAATATTACGTAGTAATTTAGTGTATTCTTTAAGATGTTTACACATACAGAAATCAGTAATTTTTCCTATATAAACTGTATTTTTGGTTCAGTCATTCAGATAATCTATTCGTTTTACTGTACGTGGTGTGAATCTGTGTGTGTGTGTGTGTGTATATGTATGTATATGTGTGTATATATATATATATATGTATATATATATATATATATATATAAACACACACACATATACACAATAATTCACACTACATACAGTAAAACGAATATGCTCAATCAGCAATGCTGAGTTTAAAAACTATTATACAGCTTTTCCTCCGGTTTGAGCCACAAAAAAAAGTAGTATTTTCGAAAACAGAGACGTTTATACACTGTTTACCAAGACTAGATTAAGGTAAAGCAGATCTTAATCGTCCATCCGTCATATGTGCTCTCTTGCTGTCATCCCGCAGGACTTGCTCCTCCTCGGTTCCGTATTGGAGATCAGGAATTCGATGCCTTACCTGCCCTGTTGGAGTTCTATAAGATTCACTACCTGGATACCACCACTCTCATTGAGCCCATTAGCAAAGCCAAGCACTCGTCCTTTATCAGCGTCAATGCGGGAACGGGAGGAGTTCCTCAGAGGCTTGAAGAGGAGTTCGTCCGAGCTCTCTTCGACTTCCCCGGCAACGACGACGAGGACCTTCCGTTTCGAAAGGGCGATATTCTCCGAGTACTGGAGAAGCCGGAGGAGCAGTGGTGGAACGCTCAGAATTCTGAAAGCCGTGTCGGCATGATCCCTGTGCCCTACGTGGAGAAGTACCGGCCGGCCTCGCCAACATCAGGGGCCCCTGGGGGGTCTGTCGGAGGATCCGGCGCTCACGGCAACTCTGACGGCCACAGCTCTCAGTCTCCACCTCTGCTTGGTGAACCGGGCCAGTATGCCCAGCCCACATCCTTACCCAATCTACAGAATGGTCCGGTTTATGCCAGGGCGATTCAGAAGAGAGTTCCCAATGCCTATGATAAAACTGCTCTTGCTTTGGAGGTACGAAAATGTTTTATTTTTAATTTACAACATTGTATTAAACAGACACAGATTATTTGTTTTGTATGTTAAAAACATCTGCATTTATATTACATTTTGAGAAATATATTTTTTTGTTTTGGCGCCTCCCAGTGGAACTGTAATTCTCTGTTTAAGTCTGTTTTGTACATTACATTTACAAAGTAAATCCTCCACTTCTAACACTTGGTCTTTTGTCTTGTGTTGTCAGGTTGGCGACATGGTGAAGGTGACCAAGATCAATGTAAACGGGCAGTGGGAGGGTGAGTGCAAGGGAAAGCATGGCCATTTTCCCTTTACTCATGTCCGCTTGCTGGACCAGCACAATCCAGAGGACGAACTGAGCTGAGAGAGCAGACTGTCTTCCCTAGCAGCCCTTAGATGTACACTCATTCACACACATACACACAACTCCGGCTCCTCACACATCCTCACTACTGCCCTTAACCTGTCCGCCTCATCATTACCTTGTGCCATTGTGTCTCATGCCAATGTACACAGCACCTGCAACAATTCCCTTGTTAGATTTTATGCAATAATTAAAGATATTTACCAAGTAAACACTAAATTCCACACACAACACCATACACTACAGAGAGAGGAGCATTAGTGTGTGGCTTCATGTGAACTGCGAAAAGAGGAAGAGCCTGCTTGGACTTAAAACATGAGCGGTTTGGTGTCTTAACAAGGGACTGTTCCTTTGCTTCTTTGAATGCGGTAGCATACACTACTTAGTGTCCTAGAACACAAAAGCTTTTTACACTACAAATCATCTACTACATGAAAATATTCAGAAATGCAGATCGAACATGCTTTGAATAGTCTTTTTGATTGGCTTGTCAGTCACTACTGGCTCAGCGCCAGTCAGACGGATGGGGCGGCACATTATATAAAAGATGGAGTAGCCCGAACCCTCACCGCATTTTGTTTTATTTATGCACAACATTTCTAATGTATACAAAATGGGCCATGTATCATTATTCACTACCGCTAAATAACTGTTTTACTACATTTTCATTATATATTATCAGGAAACGCTACTTGCTCCTTTGACCATTATTGCTGTACTTGGAAGTATTACACTAAATGCGGTTTTGTTGAATGTGTAACCGTAATTTCTAATGCTAGACTCAATACGTCAATATAAGATAGACTAAATAGACTTTTGTTGTTGTTTTTAAATAAATTCCAATATTGTGACTTTTCCACTCAAATTAACTAATGTGTTTTTGCCAGAACTTCCCTTGCCAAGGTTGAAAAGACAATGAGTGGTTCTTGTAGTGCCTCTCTTATATGTTGTGGCCCAAAACTGCTTTAATATTAGGTATAGATATTTCTAAAACAACCCAATTATCTTTACAATAACCAAGTAGGATTTTATGAAGTGTCACATTAATGTGCAAAGCCTAACCTGATGCCTCAAATGTGTTTTGCTCAATTGATTTTGCACATACGAGTAGTCTTTATCTACTATCGGTTCATCTGGCTATTGACTTTTTTTTAACCATCAGCCTCCATCATGCCTGTATTATCTATTTCAATGCAGAAACGGTGTATTTTGTTCTTTAATGCCCAAGTAAGACATTGTTTTCCTAATTGCCTGCCTTAATTGCAGATTGTTGTCAATGACCAAATCAGCATTGTCTTTAGCCTAAATTGTTGAATGCATAATGCGGGGAAAAGTGGAGTATGTTTTGTTCAACCTTGCAGAAATGTTTCTTTTAACCTGCTTCCATTACTATTGACTGTATGAGAGAATAGAAATCGAATATCTGTGGACAAATGTATAAATTATAACACTAATAGACAGGCTACCAGAACAACACTATCAAATGTTAATATTTTTACCCTTTACCTTTATTTGTTGTTACTTTTAAAAAGAAAAGTTGACTAACTTTGTTTGGTAACAATGACAATCACCTGGAAACTATTCAGTTATGTCACATTTAATGTTAGAAAGCTTTGTTGTGTGTGTGTAGGTTAGCTGTATGTTGTCATGATGTGACAGCAAGCTGGCCATGTTATGTAATTGTCGCTTAAGTCGTAATTATGAAGGACTTTGATGTTCATGATCTGTCTTATTAACTGTCTGTTTCAGTCACAAATTACCTTGATGATATTAGATCACTAAAATCAGCCACAAAGCAAAGCTGGAGTCTTGTAAGTCTGAACTCTCACCCATGTCCTGTGAGAATGATTTCACCTTAAAAAAAAAGCATCACTTTCCTCTATGACTGAGTTGAATGAGTAATCGCAACAGTCATGTCTGTACATTTTATTTGTACCCAAAGTATTATGTTTTAGAACCTAAATATCAACACAGTAATTTTGTGAAATTAATCTTGTGTTATCCTTTATGTGCATCCAAGTCTGTCAGAACCGTGTTTTAAGTCACACACAAAAAATCCAACGTTTTTGTTACAGTTTTATTCATGTACATGAAATAAAGTTGACCCCTATAGTAATGCTATTAAACCTTTTACTTGGCCTCTGTCTGTAATATCATGCCTTGATAGTATTGTATTACTCTGTTATTAAGATCAACGTGATGGAGAAGTGCTTGTTTCATTATCCTACCATAGTATACGTCACTGTTTAATTTTATGACCAGCTATTATTAATTCTGACAAGCCAACCTGGTTGAAAATTGTATCAGATAGTAATAGCATGGTACTTTGAAATATAGTGTGGTAGATGATTACCATATTTATCATGTACAATGGTATTTCAAAGGCACATTTGTACTCTATTGTTGTTAGTGATCTACACTGATACGGCACAATTTAATTTCTATGGTGTGATTGATAGAAATATACTTGTAAAGCAAGTTTAGGCCCAAATGCAATACCATTTAAAATTAAATTAATGTATTATTTTATTTATAATATGTTCAATTGAAATTATAAAACACTTACCTCATGCTGTTCCGAACCTGTATGATTGACTTTCTTCTACGGAACATAAAAGAAGATATTTTTAGATATTAAGAGTTTTGGTAACAAAACAATATTGATTACCATTGACTTCTATGTTATGGACTAAACAAACACAGATTTTCTCAAAATATCTTATTGTATGCTGACAGTAAATTAAAAATAATTTTTCCTTTGAGTTTTCATTTCAATTTTAAGGTGTTATTTTAAATGGACTTTTCTTTAAACTAATATATTTCGAACAATTACACACCATAGAACGACATGAGGGTGAGTAAAGGACGACAATGTTCATTTTTGGGGGGTGAACTCTTCCTTTAAATTCAAGAGTTTATATTGACAATTTTATTGAATAGCGTTGGCCCTAAATGTGCCACTTTAATACACGATGTTAGCAGAAAAGCACATAAAATTCATTCTCTATTCAAATAAAGAGGGTTAAAATCCAGCATTCGTGAGGGAGAGAGGGAGTGTGTGGAGCTGCTCTGTGTAAAAGTTCCCGGATGAAGGTGTAACGCCATCTTTACTCCACCATTCAATCCGCAGCTGTTGCTCGCACAGGGGCCTGCCGGTGAACTCACACTCCTCCTTTACTCCCAATCTCTCACAAAACACGCTCGCCGCGCGCTGTCCACCATGGGTGACCGGGAGGATTTGGTGTACCAAGCCAAGCTCGCCGAGCAGGCGGAGAGATATGATGGTAAGATACATTGAGATGTAACGGGAACGTTGTTTTTACAAAGCGAGTGCTCAGACAGACTAACTGACGGTCGGGTTAGCTGGCTTAATTCGCGTATACACCAAGCGAACACCCTGTAAATGGCAAACCGATCTCCGTTTACCCTTTAAAAACGTTGATTCATTTATTTGTACTGTCCGTTAATTCTGTCGATGTGATATTGGGGTAACTACAGAATGGCATATGAAGATGGAGACGTTTATTGAGGAGACAAAATGGCGGAGAGTTAGTGGGTGAGGCAAGCTGTTGCTAGCCATGGCGGAGGGGGTGGCTGCAGTCTTCAAGGCTCATGTGGGCGAAGAACGGTTCAAATATTAGTTAACAGCTGTCTCAATCGACCCAATTAATCACGATAAGGAGTTATTTCGGTACCAGGGCCGCCCTTTTCTGCGTTTAGCCCCGCAGCACATTACGAGAGACCATGGCTGTGTCTCAAAACCTTTTGAGCTGCCTACTTTTTGCGTATTATGGGCGCGTTGAGCTATGATACCCAAAAATGCTGTCTAGGCAGGTACCTCAGTAGATTTAGAGACGCAGCCGTTGTACAGTAAAACAAAGCAATTAATGCTTTGTAAGCTCAGATACAGTAGCTTTGCAGTGAGATTTCATTTCATACTGTAGAGAAGAGGCTCTCTGGTTTGTGGTGTTCATGATTTTAACGATATACTAAACCAACAGCTATAACTGTGCCTTGTTGGTAATTTATTGTCTAGTTTAGTCACCCATTAACCTATTTTAGGTTTCTAGGGTTTTCACTCACCACTTAAAAGTATGCTAGCTGATAGTATGTAGAATGATACTTTGTTAACAAAGGGTATGCAGTGTTTTATGATTGAATACTGACTACACAAGGGGAAAGAGTACAAATGTACATGCTGTAAATGTTTATGAACAAATGCATATAATACACACACACCATAGTAGAGCTACACGATTCTGGATAAATTGAGAATCACTATATATATATATATATATATATATATATATAAAATTGTTTAAAGTGGAGATCACAGTTCTTCTATTATTCTGAATATACAACTAAACAATTACTAAATTATTATTATTATTTATTAATTTTAAAAAAGCAGTGAGTGAATGAATAATTCAATAACTTGCTCATTAATACTTCACTTGTTTCATCACTGGATGAATCAGTGTTTTTGAAAGAATCTCTTGAATGAATGATTCAATGACAAATACATTAAGTCGCTTGTCGCCAATGCACACTTGTCGGTTTAGCGATCTAATTGAAACAATCTTTATTTGATGTGTCAAATTACTTTCAAAAGGTTATTTACTTTATTTTGAGTGCTACTGTAAACATCACTGCTTGTATCTGAACTATAAACTTTTATTCCAGTTCTTCTGTGATTTATTTGAATATTTATTATTAAGAAATAATGATACTGTTTAGTTGAAAAAACTGTTTGTGAAGCTGTTACATACCTAAAGATGACAAACTCTCTCTGGGTCAGCGGCAGCGCCAACGCAGATTTGAATGTTCCGCTGTGATCGTACTTGTAAAAGGTTTAATAGATACAGGTGAATCGTTGTCATTTAGGAATAAGATCGTGTGGGTGTTTGATTTGAGATTGCTATTAACGATTAATCGTGCAGCTCTACCCCATGGAGTGCAACAGTGGCTGCCCACTTTATCAGCAGCCTTTGTTCTGGAAATATTTTCATAGAAATGTTAAATTATTGGTTGATTTTAAAACATGAACCAAACCTACCAGCTACGGATGTATCACAATCATGAATCACACATTGCAAACTTTGATTTAAAACAAAAAAACATTTGAATATTGGGCAAAAAGACAAAGGTACAACACTGAGCAAGAGAGAAACAAACAAATATGTTTTAAGTTCACTGAATAAAAGTAGTTTGAGAGTGAAGGAGGCTGTCAAGAATACGACATTTTCAGTGCTTCATGGGATTGGGCGGGCACTAAAAGAGTTCTTTTGGCACGATTTGCTTGACCCAATTTTTCCGCAGAATCCCAAAATGCACAATTCCACTGTTAAACAGTTATTTAAAAAATTAGTAGAAATAATATGGGTTGATGGCTTCAACAAAAGCATATACCATTTAGGGATGCACCGATCCACATTTTTTCACTTCCGATCCGATCCCGATACCTGAATTTGGATATCGGCCGATACCGAT
Source organism: Leuciscus leuciscus (assembly GCF_965113295.1). Classification (NCBI taxonomy): domain Eukaryota; kingdom Metazoa; phylum Chordata; class Actinopteri; order Cypriniformes; family Leuciscidae; genus Leuciscus; species Leuciscus leuciscus. The sequence goes on from NC_138733.1 coordinate 20,952,079, forward strand.
ACTATTCCGATACCAGAGCTGTGTTTGCTTTAATATTATTATTATCATTATTGTTTATTTTATATGATGCTGAAATAAACTCCTCTCAACAGGCAAGTATGATATGTAGGCCTACATATTTATGCATGTATGGTAAGTATAAGGTCAGAAAAGGAAGTCAGAAAAACAGTAAATCCTGTTAACAGGAAAAATCCCATTCTGAAAACAAATATGCAACTGTAGGTCATGTCAATATTTATTACATTCCCAAAATGTCAAATACTTGAGTCTTGAAATATAAGAAAAGTGCAAGTGTAAACATCTTACACACACACACACACACACACACACTATCTAAAGGGTGATCCTCGCTCCGATGCTGTAACTCTCTCGATGAATGCTCGATCAACATCAGCCATGTGCAAACAGACAAGCGGATTTCGCCTCAGACGCGCGTCAATTTCGCTTCAAACTTTTGCTTTTTACGAGCGTCAATTTCGCTCTGGGCGCGCGAATGGATTCAAAATATTCAAGCGTCCAACTAGACGCGGCAGACGCGAATTTGACGCGCTATTCGCGTTTGGTGTGAACGCACAGTAACGTGGTGCTTTTTTAAATGTTTGATTGCATTCGTTGTGTTGTACGACGCGAGGGAGCTTCAACGAGCTCTGAATTACGGCTTTGCAAACATTGCATTTTGCTGTCTTGCTCTGCGGTGTTTCCAGTGTGAAGAATTTCCACACAGCGGCCGCAAACTACGGAATGGATTTCCTGAGCGGTGGCGTGTCTCATAACTCTGTGTCTCATTGAGCCGCGCCTCCGTTCAGGAAATCCATTCCGCAGTTTGCAGCCAGCTAGCAGACTAGCCGGCGGGAATCACTTTTGGAGTCATTTCAGCAGACAACGTTAAAGCGCAGACATGACTCAAGGATATCGGATATCTCCGCAGGTTGGATCGGGAAAATCCGATACGTGAATTACGCTGGTATCGGTCCCGATACCGATACTGGATCGGATCGGCCCCATCCCTAATACCATTGATTAAAAACTTAGTTGCTTACAAGTGTGTCTGTCTTTAAAGGATAAGTTATCATTCAAGATCCATTCCCCTATGGAGAAAATAAATGGGGTTATTTTTTAAAAATCCCAGAACCCGTTGGACTCTTTGCTATGTAACTGGTTAATAAAATGTGTACTTATATTTGCGGCTCGCGTTTTGCTTTCTGGCTGTAATTTAAATCCATTAAGCAAAATGTCCATCACATTTATTTTCAATTTTCCAGAAATGGTCGACTCCATGAAGAAAGTGGCTGGGATGGATGTTGAACTAACAGTTGAAGAGAGAAACCTGCTCTCCGTGGCCTATAAGAACGTTATTGGGGCGAGAAGAGCATCCTGGAGGATAATCAGTAGTATCGAGCAGAAAGAGGAGAATAAGGGTGGGGAGGACAAATTGAAAATGATTCGGGAATATAGGCAAACGGTAAGATGTGCGCTAACTAGCATTCATTAACATCACTGGAATATGATGCATTTTATGCTTTTAACCTTTACATTTTCATGTCCAGGTTGAAAATGAGTTGAAATCAATCTGCAATGACATCCTCGATGTATTGGACAAGCACCTAATCCCAGCTGCAAATTCAGGAGAGTCCAAGGTCTTCTACTACAAAATGTATGAAAGCCATTCATTTTTCCTAAGTGAATCTAAGGTTGAATCGTATGTGACATAATGAGGTCACGGCTTTATTTATACATGTTTTAAACAGACCTTTTCTTCCTTTGATGCTTCAGGAAGGGCGACTACCACAGGTATCTTGCTGAGTTTGCCACAGGAAATGACAGGAAGGAGGCTGCAGAAAACAGTTTGGTTGCTTACAAAGCTGCTAGTGATATTGCAATGACAGACCTTCAGCCTACACACCCTATTCGTTTGGGTCTGGCTCTTAACTTCTCCGTATTCTACTATGAAATCCTCAACTCTCCCGACCGTGCATGCAGGTTGGTTTTCTTTGTGTTTTGGGGTTTTTTAGTGTCAATTTCAAATCTTTTTGCATTTGCTTTTTGCTTGATTTTGCAAATGTGTATCAATCATATTCTTATTTCATTTGTATGAATATGGTGCCATCTAGAGCTTTTAGATAATGTGTTTGGCTACTTATCTGACCAAGATGGTATTATAATTTTTTTCTGTTCATTTGAATGTTGAAACTTACTAATAGTTTATGTGTGGATCTTAGGTTGGCAAAGGCGGCATTTGACGATGCAATTGCTGAACTGGACACATTGAGTGAAGAAAGCTACAAGGACTCAACACTCATCATGCAGTTGTTACGTGATAACCTGACACTATGGACTTCAGATATGCAGGGAGATGGTAAGACGCATCATCTTTCTTGCAGTTTCAGATGCTAAGCTTGACAAACATGTCTTTGAAACCCATTGGTACATGAAGGTGACATCCTCAAAAGCTCCTCCACAAACCAAAGCTATTTTTAGAGCGATTGTTTCAGAGTGTCCTGATTTAGGACTTGTGAGGCATCTCTAATATCTACCTCTAAAAGAAGAGTTAAAATGGAGGGGTCTGGCTACTTTGAAAGTAAAATTGTTCAAGCAAACATGGCTGGGTATGATTAAAAAAGATTTTATTTAAATTCATCCACCAGAATTTCTTTTTCTCAGTATAGTGTAGTGGTTTTTAATGTTATTGCATAAATATGTAATGTAGTGCATCCAAGATATTCATTCCTACTCCAGAAATAAGACCCAAAGCTGTATTTTTTTTAATAGCTTTTAAACCTTTTTGATGTTCCTCTATTGTTTTCAAAAGTATATACTGACCTTGTGCGCATCACTGCATTTCTGTGCAAAACCAGCAGTATAATCTTTCTCTACTACATTTCATGTCATCTTGTAATGTGTCCTACCTCATGCCGTCCAACTTAACCCATCTTGCCTTTTTTCATTCCCACTATTTAGATTCCTAAAGGAAAATGTTAAATGCCCACAAACTTTATTTGTAAGTGAGGCCACTTTTTCCAGCACTTGCCTTTTTGCCCACAAATTGCATCATCACTCACCCGTTTGTAAGCTTTGTGTTGCTATCTTTGTAGCCACCAGAGTGCTATATGTGCAGCATGTCTGAAACAAACCGTTTCTGCATGATCACTGCCAGATCCTCTGTCCAATTGGAATGGCTGTGTTGTACCAATATATTAGAATTTGAGAAATTCTGGTATGTTTTCCTAAGAAATGTACAGTACAGGTCTCTAAAGGTCTTATCCTTTGGTTTGGGAACTGAATTACGTGTGACAATTAAATGACCGTATGAGATAACACTGCATTCAAATTAGACTTAAGCTAATTATTATTATTTATTTATTTTTAAGCTTGAAAATGACATTCTACTTTTGTAACACTATAGATACATTTTATTTTTCTCACAGCATGTATTTAGACCTTCACTATTGATTATTTTTATTTTTTGCTTTTGATAGCATTTTTATTTGGCAAACTCCTAAAGCACAGTATCTTGCAAGGGTTGCAAACTTGATGTGCGAAAATGCACAACGCATCACACGTGGATTTCTTTAAGGGACACACAATTGTGGTGCAATGCAATAACAATGGCTTTGTTTCTCTCTGCACAGGTGAGGAACAGAATAAAGAGGCGCTGCAAGATGTGGAGGACGAAAACCAATGAGACAACACAGCCAATATGAGACTCCACCCCACTCCCACTCCCCCTCCCCCTCCCCAGACCCCACTCACAAAGGGAGCAACCGAGCCCAACCTTATGAGTGGCACTCAACAGCTTGATGCCTCCAGTTTTCTCTCCCTTTGTTTGATTTTTAATATTATTCTGTTTTATTAGCCCTTAAATTGAAATAAAATATACCACTCATGAAACAAACTTCAATTATGATTTTTGAATGGTCAGAGCTTAAGATTTCTTGGAAGGTTTTTTTTTTTTTTTTTTTTTTTTTTTTTTTTGGTCCTGGTACAACATTTTTCCTTTTTTTATGTTCATTTGCTTTATTTCTCAACATTTTTATCAGTTGCTGGATATATTTTGAGTTTTTCTTAATGTAATTACAGAAATTAACTTTTATTACTATTACTGATATGTCTACTATTAGTGGTTTGAGCTGTAATATTTCTGTGTTAGTGCAATTATACGATGCAGTTAAAGAAAACGATTAAACCTTTAAAAGGGCAAGTCTAAACAAAGTGCTCTTTTCGTTAATTTAGTTTTTCAGAGAAAGTCGAAGCAAATTTCTTGATATCCATGTGGAGCAAAATGCTTAACATCACCAAGTAGTAGTTATGTAGTAACATTTACCAGTGGTCTGGACTGTAATTTGTGCTAAAATACTGTATTGCTCACATAGGCTGATGATGGTGGGTGGATGGCTGCAGCTCTATACAACTGAAGGAGCCTTGTTGCTTTTAGAACTAAGACAAATGCAGGTCTCCATTTGGCTGTCTCAAAAAGAAAAAAAAAAGCACTAATAAAGTTGATTTTAAGCCTGCATGAGTACATGAAATAGTCTATTTTTCTTCTTCCCCCCCCCTGAATCTGCATAATGCATATAATTTCTTCTGTACTTTGTTAACTTGAAACTAGTTTGTACTACTGGATATCTGACTGGAACCACAGACTTAGAATCTGTATTACAATGAAACAGCATGGAATTAACAATTAACTTAAATAAAACTGCCTCAAGTAAAATATTTAACCACCTCTTTTGCACTCAAAATGTTTTCCTTTCTCATTTATCTCTACATTTGATGTGTTTTTCCTTCAACATGAAGCAAAATCCTATCTTTGGTTGGTAGTGAAACGTTTACCATGCAAAGTTGGAGAAATTTATGTTTTATGAAGTGAATTTTTCTGCTTTGGTCTTTCAGGAGGAAGAAATTGATTTGAATTTGGAAAAGGAAGTTGGACTGTATGTTCATTGAATATGATGTGTATTCAGATTCCGCACATATGTAACATTCAAAGAAAGTATTTAGTGCGCTAGATTGTAACCTTCCATCTCCGTGCAGGTTAACAGGAATGTTGTTCAGGGCCCTGTGATGAGATGGCCCTCTATCTCAGACATGGGGTCTGAAGATGATTTAAAATAATCAAGATATTTAATTTACCCCTTCAACAACAGATTTTCCTTTGAAAACCAGAGTTCCCACAGTTTTGGAAAACCTGGCTATATGAAGTATAGCCTAATTTTAAAAGTGTGATTTCTAGACCTGTATAAAATCTTAAAGTGGCATGGGCATTTTTATAAAGAATATTTAATTTTCTAGTTATGCTAGGCATTACTGGGTAGAAATTAAGTTAAAAATATTAAAACATTATCCTTAATCCTTATCCAGTAATATACAAATGTAAATTCATTATTTAAAAAGTGTAAGATGCCTGAAGAATATGCAGCTCCTAAAACTTCTGGAAGAGGGTGTTTACATGACAACTATGTATTAAAAACGGAAAAGTGATTTCTAGGCCTAATTATTTTAGCTACCTGTTTTAATCTATGGACACTCGTAGTGTTAAAAACAAATGTTTGGGAACCTCAGTTGCCCATCTATTTCCATTTACTTGCATAATGATGACAAAGATGTTTTAAATCCTCTTATTATTAATCAAAACTAGAAGAGTACAAAAAAAAAGAATTGATTTTGAGATTCCACAAATCTGTACTTCAATAAAAATGAGTTGTTAAGGAAAGAAATTAAAGTTAGAAAGAAATCAGTTTACATGTTTTCAACTTAATTTAAGTTGAACTAGTACCTTTTCAGAACTGCTATTTTCATCCACGGAGGCCTAAGGGGTTAAAGGGATAGTTCACTTTGAAATAAATTTTTGGTATGTTTTAGCTTACCTCAAGGGCATCCAAGATGTAGGTGTCTTTTTTTCCGCAGTAGTTTCAATTTTGATATTTTTAGGTCAAACCGTTCTTGTCTGTCAGTCATATAATGCAGGTCGATGGTCACTGTCTCAAAGAGCATGCAAATATATCTATGCAGACTGGTGCATAGATACTAGATGTCGCCTTAAAGACATTCGTTCCAATGAACTGCCGTAGACAAGGCGACATCTAGTGTGTATATATCTATGCACCAGTCTGCGTACACGTCAGATCAGATCACTTGGACATGGCTGTGTATAAGTGGTAAAAACTATATAAATACTGTTCGTTTTCTCTGTCTTAGGCCATCAATGTGTACTTACGATGGGGAATTGTTTTAATTTGGACTCTGTGCATGGTCTTTGAGACAGTGACCATAGACCTGCATTATATGACTGACAGACAAGAACGGTTTGACCTAAAAATATCAAAATTGAAACTACTGCGGAAAAAAAGACACCTACATCTTGGATGCCTTTGAGGTAAGCTAAAACATACCAAAAATGTATTTCAAAGTGAACTATCCCTTTAAGCCTTGCAGATAGATAGCACAGGTAGGCCTACGTCTGTAAGATGTCTGCTAAAGATCTGTTAATCTATAAACCATCTGCTGTGTAAAAACATCTGCTAAACGTCTTAGAAAAGGCAGTTTTACATACATTCTAAATCTTAAACATCTTAAAGACATCTAACAGGAAATGTCCTGGAGATGTAGGCTATTGCAGTTGAGCAAACATTAAAAAATACATGTAAAAGCAGACATCAAATGGGCGTCTCTGAGATGTACATGTGCGATGTTGTCTCAGGTTCCAGGTCTTGAATAATTTTGAAAGTGTTTATATAGATATATTATTTTTTTATTTTTTTTTAGATGCCACTGATCTAAAAGGGCTTCTCACGTCTGTTGCCGTTAAAACATTAATAACTCCACAATTATCTATTTTACACAAACTAGTCCCGGCTGATGACTGGTTGGTGCACGTGATAGACCATCAATAAAACCAACCGACACTTCAAAAAACACATCGACTATTCTGTAATTAAAATAGTTAAATACAGACATCGGCATGTTCTCATTTACAGCAGAACGGCAGAAATTTGTAGTCGTGACTTTTATTTTGAAACTACTCCGGCTGTCATCGAAACTCCGCCCTTTGTCAAAGCGTTAGCAGCCAGGAAGTTCCTACTAAAAATACCCCCGACGTCAGGCTAAAGAAAGGACCTGACTCCGGGCGGACAAATTTATAGGATTTCATGTATACGTCAAGGTGCCTTCGGAAACATGTCGGGACAGAGGGTAAACAACTTGTGTTCATCGCATAAACTCCCGCTGTTGGTTTTATCTCTGCTTGTTGTTTATATCAGCTCCATCAACTCAGCTCCTTTCGGCGAGCAGGAGAAAGAGACTTACAACAAATACTACAATTACACCGAACTTACTGACCTTCTTAAAAGTCTCGCCCAGAGGTACGCAAACATTGCAAATCTGACCAGCATCGGCAAATCAGTGGAGAACAGGGAGCTCTGGGTAATGAGAATCACCAAGGACCCCACTGTTGATGTAACGTTACCAGGAAAACCCAAATTCAAGTACGTGGGCAACATGCACGGAGACGAGACCGTGTCCCGGCAAGTCCTGATCTACCTACTGGAGTATCTGCTGGAGAACTACGGAGAAGATCAGCGGGTCACAGAGCTGCTCAACACCACCGATATTTATATCATGCCGAGCATGAACCCTGATGGATTTGAGAAGTCTATTGAGGGGGATTGTGCGGGCACAGATGAGGGTCGGTATAATGCTAAAAACATCGACCTCAATAGAAGTTTCCCAGACCAGTTTGAAGAGGTACACGTGAAAGCAGAAGACATCCCTGAAGGCGCTGCTGTCATGAAGTGGATCCTGGAGAACAAGTAAGACCATTCGCAAACCGAACCCAACTTTCTGACAGAAGAACTGCTAGAAAATCCAATTTAAAGACCATCTTAAACCCCCCAAAAAAAACCAAAAAAAAAAACCTTATGCCCTTTTCCAAAACACAGCTACCATCTTAAGCTATATTTCCCAACCTGTTGGGTGTTCCTAGCCTAGGGTGTTCCAGGAATCAGGAATTTTGCCTGTAAAATCTAGCAAAGTATAAAAACGTTCATGAATGTACATTTTTCCAATTCAGCTCTACAATATTTCACTTTTCAGAATCATAGTAATGGTAACACTTTATTACAATACATGAGCATTACACATGTTACAGTATTTAATAATATTACTTAATGTTAGTAAATGTCCATTATTAGTTCATGTTAGCTTGGGACTAAGTGTTTAATTCATTGTCATTTTGTGTTAACTAATGTAGTTATCCAGTGTTAACAAATTAAACCTTATTGTAAAGTATTACCATAATAATAATAACAATAATAATAATAATTATTATTATTCAGAAAAATGAAATATTATAGAGCTGAATTAGAAAAAAGAAAAAAAAATGCATTAAGATGATTTTTCCAGTTGTTTGTGATTACTGGATTAAGACTTTTTAGAGATTGCATTTACAATAATAATAATAATAATGATAATCTTTATGGAGTCCAGCAATCACTAACAACTTATTAATGTATTATTAGTTTTTGTTTTTACGTGCAATTTCTATAAATATACTTTATTCTAATTCAGCTCTAGAATTTTTTTATTTTATTTACTTTTTTGTAATAATAATAAAAATAATTATTAGTATTTATCTTTGTATGTCTGTAATGTCTTAATCCAGTGTATGTGAAGTAGATGCTAATTATAACTCATCTGATATTCTCTGATTGTATTTTCTAGATTCGTGCTCTCTGGAAATCTGCATGGTGGGACAGTGGTGGCCAGTTATCCTTATGATGACTCTGCAGGCCATGAGGCAGAGGGCACCTATAGCAGATCGCCCGATGATGCTCTCTTCAGTTACTTGGCCCGGGTTTACGCAGAGAATAACCCTGTTATGAAAACTGGGCAGCCGAACTGTGACGGAAACTTAAGTGAGACCTTCAAGGATGGCATCACAAATGGAGCAAAGTGGTATGATGTGGCAGGTATGTTAGCAACACTTATTCCCTAGCCATGCTTTAATTCACCCTTTTCCTTGTTCTCTTTATCTGAATTTCACCCGCTGAGCTATAGCTTCATGAGTAATTAACTTCACTTCAGTGAATTTATTACTTATTTTCTGTTTCTTGTTCCTCAGAGAACATAAGTAAGTAGGGAGGGAAGTGGACTACAATTTCTTGTAGTCTGTGTTAAGTTCAGTGGAACAGTCTTTATTTGGCTCCACCCACATCCTTCTTTACTCAAAACATTCCGTTGCATATCTCCTATTGGGAAGTATGATAATGAGTTGGTAAACAAACGCCATTTGGTCACATATTTCAAATATTGACATAGTAGTAGTAGCTGCATTATTGTTTAAGTAAGTTTAAAATTTTGGAATGCTGGAGATGATATTTCTTTGTTTTTTGGGGGGGAATTTTTATAATATTCTCAAACAGCACTAGTAAGAAACACAATAGTATAGCAAGTAATCCAAAACCTGGACTGTAAGTGTACTGTTGTGGTGTTCTCTGATTACTTTCCTTACAAGTCTGTAACCTCAGTCTGTGCAGTCCGGTTTCTCAACCATCACTGTCAAACAGAAGAAATCTGATCCACAATGTTCCTTGAAGCTTGCAGGTCAGATCCGTGATGTATCTTAAGACTTGCTCGACCAGTCTAATGGTGATTAAATCACACTTCTTGCATTTGAATGTTATTCCCTCAGTTTTTATAAAGCAGTGGCATTTTGTTTGGTGCTGTTTACGAAGGGAGTGCCTCCTGTGTGAACCCCTAATCTCTCCCGAATGTCTGGACCGAAAGTCATCGTGTGAGGTGGTGACAGAAATTGCCGACCATTAAAACCACCTGAAAGTACAACATAACACATCCCAAAATTAAATATGACGCCCTTTTTGACGTAAAATTTCATACATTGCATAATTCCTATACAAATGTCACCTGATCTTTAGTTGTTTGTTGTAAGATGTGTGTTGTTGACCTTATAACGTTTTATTGGTGCATTTGACAGGGAGGTTAAGTCATAAGGTGATCATAAGACCAGTGTTATTTTAGTATCATGTGTAGTATTTATTAATATTTTGAATTAGGTTTTATATTTTTCATTAAAATTTTAGTTTAAGTTTTAGTCATTTTATGTGCTTTTGTCATTTTTCTTATTTTATATATTTCTATTTAGCTTTAATTTATTTTCATTTCAGTTTTAGTTTTAGTAATTCATCTTTAACCTATTTTATTTCAGTTTGTTTTCAAGGCAACATGGAATTATTTTAAATAAATAAAAAAGCTTTTTCACGTTTAAGTTTTTCCATCCAATATTTATATTTTATTTTAGCTTTATTTCAATAAAATAACTTTTTTTTAAATCGTATTGCTTAATAACAACACTGCATATGTTATGTGAGTCTAGTATGCCTCAAATTGGTTTTCCTCGTAAGTCGTAAAGTTTTTTTATTTGTGTGTATATATTTATTATTTAGTTTTGTCTTTTTGTTTTCTTTTTGCATAGAAACTGGTATTCTACCATAGAAACCTCTACCATAGAAGTCTCAAAGTCTGTTCAATGACCTGAATCCTGTTTCTGAGATTGTACCCAACACAGTGTGAAGATCTACAGACCACCAGCTGCGTTTTTAAAGTTAATATTCAATCATTTTATGACAAACTCCAGCTTTATCTGTTATTCCTATGTTCTTCTCAGGGTCCTATGTTCCTCAGATTTAAATTGCAATTAATGAACACATGACAAATGGTCTTATGTTCCCAGGGTTAGGGTTAGGGCAACATAAACATAAGGTTAGCCCTAGGAACATAAGATGCTTTGAACATAGGACCCAGGCAACATTAATACGCTGTCTACACTCTGTTTTGGCAGCCCAGAGTGAAGTATAGTTTAATAAGAAAGTTGAACCTTTTCTTTTCTTATTTGTATTAAAAAAGGGGTGGTTGATTATGATTTCACTTTTCTAACTTTTAAGTTAGTGTGTAATGTTGCTGTTTGAACATAAACAACCTCTGCAAAGTTACAAAGCTCAAAGTTCAAAGCAAAGGGAGATATTTTGGTTTAAAGAAATGGCTTTTTAAGAACTACAACAAATGGCTGGTAGGGACTACACGACATTCCTCCCGGGTTAGTGACATCACTGACCCTTAAATTTAAATAAACCCCGCCCCCGGAACACGATTTATAGATTATCAAGACAGAATATGCTAATCAATGACTAGAAGATAACTACACATAAGCTACATAAATTAATCAACTAACCATTCAGAAATGTTGTCTACATGTTGTCACTTCTTCTTGAGTCTCTCCATTTTTCTGACTCCGGTTTGAACATAAAAGGCTAAAAGTTTTTGACATTTTCAGTGCATGTCTGTGTGAGGTAAAAGGACACAAGCTGTCGAAGCTCCGCCCTCTGTGTCGGGAGCAGCAGCTCATTTGCATTTAAAGGGACAGGCACAAAAACAGTGCATTTTTGCTCACCCTCAAAAAGTGACAATTTTAACATGCTATTTACAAATATCTGTGGGGTATTTTGAGCTAAAACTTAACATACACACTCTGGGGACATCAGAGATTTATTTTACATCTTGTGAAAAGGGCATTATACCACCCCTTTAACAAATAATCATGTGCTAAAACAGGATCTCTCTTCTGGGACTAATCAGGATGCCCTCATAAATGTTTGTTTTCTGTCTAACTGTTGAAGTCAGAATAACTGTTAATAAGGATGTATGCTGACAAATAGATTAACTGAGCTTCTGCCACCTTTAAAAACATGCTAGACTGGTAGCATACAGTGTCACATATTATAGAAAGACAGAAAACATGGGGCAGAGACATTTGACCTCACATACCTATAATTACAAGAGTTATTTGACTTGTTTGGTAATGTTAGGCTTGCTCTAGACTGCATGAATTAGCCGGACTAACTTGAAAAATACAGTTTCAGTTGTTGTTATCTTCGTGAAAGATTAGTGTTGCCAGCAATTGTGGAATTTTTGGTCTGTCCTCTGAATTTGCACGACTGGAAATAGCTGCCCAGGGCATTGCCATGATTGGCAAGTGGACTGTCTTTTTACTTTGAAATTACATTGCATGAACTCGGCTTTATCTCTTACTATTGCATTTGTATTGACCGTCTGAGAAAGTCAATTCTGCAAAGAGCAGAAGTCCAAGTCTTTCACAATCAAGACCTTTTTAGCTGTTAAAAAACGCATGCAGATATATCTGCATAGTGCTTATTGCAATCTTGAGTTGCCATTAGTTTGTCCTGTTCAGCTGATTTTGAGGAATTTTGATCCACAGCGACAGTGCTTTAATGTTGTATGTTTTATCCCTGGGAATTGAAACCATATTACCTTGTTGTTGCCAGTGCCATGGTTCCCTTTAAAGTACAGTAATCTACCACATTAAATTGATCAAAAGTGACAGTAAAGACATTCATAATGTTACAAAATAATTATATTTAAATATATGCTGTCCTTTTGAACTTTCTATTAATCAAAGAATCCTGAAATAAGTATCACGGTTTCCACAAAAATATTAAGCAGCCCAACTGTTTTCAACATTGATAATAGTAGGATTTTTTCTCTTGAGCAAATCAGCAAATTAGAATGATTTCTGAAGAATCAAGTGACACTGAAGAATGAGTAATGATGCTTAAAATTCAGCATTGCCATCGCAGGGATAAATTACACTTTAAAATATATTAAAATAGAAAACAGACTTTCAAAAACATGTAAAAAATCAGCATTGGTTTGGTTTCTGGAGGAGTCGTCAAACGTTAGATGACAGTGTGTTCTACCTTAGACCAATATGACCTATATGTGTCCTAGGGGTGGAACGGCAGAAGTCACGGTTTGGTAGGAGTTCAGTACAATGGAGGGAAAAGCAAAACAAAAATGCAGAAGGCTTGTGCATGTCTCAGGCTGTACCACCAAAGGAAAATAAATTACTTAAGCCTTGTATTTTTTAAATAAGTTTTATTAATAAATTAAAGGCATAGAACCAGTTTATTTGTAGTGCACTGACAATAGTTTTATATAATTAGTTTATTAATTAAATTAATAAAAAGACAAAAAGACCTTGAGATATGTTTGGTAATTGTACCTGAATGAATTGAAAATTAATTTTCTACATTTCAGATTAATATATTTGTTTTCCTTAATTTTAATTAACAGTAACTTAAACACTTTGCAGTTTGAATGATAAACAAATGTATAAACAAAATGACGGAGTATGTTTTTATGTTTCCACTGTTCGATCGTGCCCGCGCCTCACACACACACGCACACACAAATATAAGTAAACACTTTGCGACTTTTCGATCGCATGTATATGTATATATATATATATATATATATATATATATATATATATATATATATATATATATATATATATATACCATATATATATTATAATATATTATATTATATATATACCGTTCCACCCCTAAAAGCTACTGATACATATGACAAACCAGAAAGAATTAAACAATTTATCACTGATATGGAATAAGAAAATAGCATGATTACAAAGTCTAACATCAGCCTTTTTTGAACTGTCATTATGAAATGTATTATAATTATAATTTTACAATAGCTCGAATTAATATTAAATAATGTTATTTTCTAAATACTGTATGCACTAAACAATGATGTACATTTAAAAAAAAAAAACACCTGATTTATTTTTAATCTAATTCCCTGACATTCCCCTCTTCTGATTTGAAAACACACTGAGGGGGAGGGGCATCACGTAAACAACGACAAACGAAAAGGCCAATCATTTCGCAAGAACGCGAGTATTTTGCATATGTCTCAGAATGCCTGTCACAACAGTAGTAAACCTTCTTAAAATGTACGTTTTTATTATTATTTTATGTGCTCAAGATTTCTCATAAACAGCTCTGCAATATAACCAACTTGTTTATCTTACAGCTCTTATCCTTAACTTTGCCTACCATCATGCACATTGATAGCCAGTATCCTAACTATAAATGTAGGTTCTTCAAAACTTAATGCGAAAAAGAAGTGCTGCATGGGGTGTATAAAATCTCGGTGCTCTTTGGTTGTGGGATAGTATATCTCTGAAGACAAGAATTCCAAGGCACTCGAATATTAGTGAAAAAAGTTTAAAAAGCCTTTATTTCATTCCTGGCTTAAAAATTGGTGAGAAGTGCACCTACGCGTTGCGGCTACATGCCTTCATCAGGGTGTGGCTGATGAAGGCATGTAGCCGCAACGCGTAGGTGCACTTCTCACCAATTTTTAAGCCAGGAATGAAATAAAGGCTTTTTAAACTTTTTTCACTAATATTCGAGTGCCTTGGAATTCTTGTCTTCAGAGATATAAATGTAGGTTATTCTCATCTAGAAATTGTGTTGTCTACGCAGAAAAAAAAGAGAAACCTGACAGACTGAATATTGGAGTGACAAATTATGCGCGTTTCCAATTTTTGTGTTTCAGGCGCTTCGTCAAATCATTACGCCTGCTGCACACATGGTACGGCAGCAAAGTTTCTTGATTATTACGCAGGAATGAGAGTATAGTTCCTAGCCATATCAGCCTAGAAAATCGCAACTTTACATTTTCCGTCGGTCTTAGTACACGAAACTCATGCACATTTTCATTATGTGTTAAAATTGTAATCTTAGTTCAAATGGAACATTATGTATTATTATGTACAACTGTATACATCATTTAAATAAGCATGATGTATCTATTGTCTAATACCCAGGTGGCATGCATATCAAAATATAGAACTGTAAAATTAGGCTGTGTAGTTGACATGGAGATAAGACGTCTGAGCGCAAAAATATGATTTCTCCTGTCCAACAACAACCAGACCGTTATTTCCGGCGTGACGATCGATATCGAAATACCTCTCAATGCGCCCTCATGGACTCGCGCCAAGGGCCCTATAGGTCTGCACTACATGACGTCACCAAAGTGTGGACTCTGAGGAAGTCCACAAGTCCAGAGTGTGCCATTTGGGACAGGGCCCCAGGCCAAAATTGTCATGCCCTTTACTCGCTAACTTCCCTTCGTCTCGTTCACTCGGATGTACGTCATTGCTTACGATGCACGAGTGCCCACTACTGGCGGAAACTGCAATGGGCTGAATTGGAACGTCCTAAGCCCTTGATCACTTGGAATCAGTTAAAGAGTTGATTTATTATTTACATTTTTTTCCCTTTATGAATTTGTTTAATGCAGCATCCAAATGTATATAGGTGTGTGTGGGTTGTTTTAAATAAAAAAATATATATAATGAATATGTCATAGAGTTGTTTGTTGTGGTGGTGATTAGACGAGATTTGTGGTGACGTCAAACACCCAGAAACCCCTCATATGTGCCGCTCACAAGAATAAGGGTCGTTCCTTACCATTAATGCTTGGAAAACACACATAGGCCTACATCTCCTTCGATTAATAATAATGGCTAGTGCAGTGGCTGGGATTAGTACATAAACCTACCAACGTCTGTTGCCATGGTTTTTGGAATGACTTTACTTATCGCGAGAGGAAAAAATGAAGTTTTAGTCGCATAACATCGGTTAATGGAAACGCCGTAATTTCGCAATAGTTTTTTGTCGACATTTAGAAAAAATCGCAAAAGTTTTGCGCAAATCTGTAATAAAAACGCGCCTTCTGTCCATGTTCAGTTCTCACCAATGGAAGAGAGCGAAGGGGCGTCATCCATCTTTTTTTACAGTCTATGGTAAATATGTGTCAATTTGGTGGCTATAAAAATCGTACACAAGAGGGCAGCAGAGTTCATCGCATGTAAGGTAATTTTTAACATTTTATTAAAACACATTTAAAGGGGAACTATGCAGTTTTGTTTAGCTTAATAGAGGGGGGAGAGGGGTCACAACCACGCGACTCTCTGTCGCACAGTAGAGAAATTACCGTATGGACAGGAGAAGAAGCTCGCGCGCAATCGGGGGGACGTGGAGGCAAAATGACAAAATAATTAATCAGAATAGTCAAGTCAAGTTTATTTGTATAGCGCTTTTCACAATACAGATTGTATCAAAGCAGCTTCACAGTATTAAATTAAAATAATACAACAAAGTTTGTTTCAAGAGGAATTTATTGATTGATAAAATTAAATTAAATATCCCCAAAATATCCCCAACTGAACAAGCCAAAGGCAACAGTGGCAAGGAACCGAAAAACTCCATCAAGTGACCTAATGGTGTCCTAAAACTCCATCAGGTGACCTAATGGAGAAAAAAAACCTTGGGAGAACCCAGGCTCAGTCGGGGGCCAGTTCTCCTCTGGCATTTATGAGCTAGAGGCCGGATTGTAGTTTGAACTGTAGGATTATATGAATGCCTGGCTGAAGAGATGCGACTTTAATCTAGTTTTAAACTGGGAGAGCGAGTCTGAGCAACGAACAGTATCAGGAAGACTATTCCAGAGTTTTGGAGCCAAATGTGAAAATGCTCTCCCTCCTTTGGTGGTTCTGGATATCCTAGGTATGACCAAAAGCCTTGAATTTAGTGATCTTAAAGAGCGCGATGGATTATAGGGCGATAGAAGATCCGTTAAATAGACTGGAGCTAAGCCGTTTAGGGCTTTATAAGTCAGTAGCAATACCTTGTAATTAATACGGAACTTTATAGGTAACCAATGCAGTGATGATAAAATCGGTGTTATATGATCATATTTTCTTGATCTCGTAAGAACTCTAGCGGCGGCATTTTGGACTAACTGTAGCTTGTTTATTGAGGATGCAGGACAACCAGCTAATAAAGCATTACAGTAATCCAGTCTCGAGGTCATGAATGCATGAACTAACTTTTCTGCATCAGAAACTGATAGCATATTACGTAGCTTAGCAATGTTTCTAAGGTGGAAAAAGGCTGTTTTTGTAACATATGAAATATGATTTTCAAAAGACAGGTTGCAATCGAGTATAACACCCAGGTCTTTTACTGTAGAGGATAAAGTAACAGGACATCCTATGATGTTAAAGTTGTATTGTGCGAGGTTTTGTGGGCGGTTTTTTGAACCGATAAGTATTACCTCTGTCTTGTCTGGATTTAATAAAAGAAAATTACGCGTCATCCAATCTTTTATATCTTTAACACACTCTGTCAATTTGGAAAATTTAGCGTTTTCATCCGGCCGTGATGAAATATATATTTGAGTGTCATCAGCATAACAATGGAAACTAATTCCATGTTTCCTTATAATATTTCCAAGTGGCATCATATATATGGAAAATAACAGAGGGCCTAATACAGATCCCTGCGGCACTCCATAGTTTATGTAATTTACATAATTACATAATACCTAGCAAAAGTTTATCCTGCTCCTAGCTCATGGACACCTCCTACTCACACTCTTCGTCTCTGCAAGTTTCGTAAGGGAATGATTCAGATTTCTCTTGGCACAGCTACTAGAAGACAGACGGGTTGCTCACGTCACATCTACGTCGTCAAGCTCAGTTTGAGTCTGCGCAGTACGCTCGACCCCCAGGAAGTGAGAGCTTCTAATTGACTTCACTTGTCTCTGTTGAATCCAATGGGGTCGCTGTGTCCAGTTTATATACTGTCTTTGCCAAAACTGCATAGCGCCGCTCTCGTGTTTTAATTAAAATTAAAAGTTTAAATTTTTTATTAAAAAACTATTTTACATTATCGCTCTCTGTGTTTTATTGAATTTATTTTTACAGGTCTACCATTATTATGTAAAATGACTGTTTTAAATGACTACGTTGAGAAAACGACTAAACAAAAAAAAGGTTGCATGTTATTTTTCAATACTACACGAGGTAATAAAACATTGTTAAGTTGGTGAATGGATCGGATTCTGTGTAAAAATAACGAACGTGAGAGCGCAAACATGTGAAACGGCCCCTAAAGCAGCTCAGATGAAGTCGGTTATCGTGGCGATATGCAATATCATTGCAGCACCAAAGACCATATACAAATAATAGTATTTATACAATACAACTATTATGGCATTATATGTGTTAAATAGGAATACATTGTAATAATGTTAATCTCATGGGCACAGTATGCAATACCTGCCCTTCCTCTCTCATCTCCATCACATTCTCTCTTTCTTCTTCTCGTAGTCTCCCAAAGCTGAGCTTTGATTGATAGTCTTTGCAAACTGATTGTTTCTGTTACTCGTTTAATAGTTTTATCCTCAACAGTTTGGTTTAGCTACATACATCTCGAAGGCCAGACTCGCACTTTAAGACCGTTAACTGAAAGCGTGTCGTGAAGCGCCGCGCTGGAATTCGCGCTCGGCTCGCACCTTCTGTGAATATAAAGCCATAAAGCCTACTTTGATTAGATTTTTTTTAAATCTCGCCTGGGAAAACAAGCAAGCGTTGCGACGGCGTCGCTCTTTATTTGGACGCACTTTTCGCGCATCTACATTTAAAATAACGAACGTGAGAGCGCAAACATGTGAAAAAGCCCCTAAAGCAGCTCAGACGAAGTCGGTTATCGTGGCGATATGCAATATCATAGCAGCACCAAAGTAAAGTTAACATTAGGCAATTATTTCACAACCTTCATTATATGCACTTGTGGTGGGTGCAGCCCTGCCTACATCCGCTCTATAAAAGTCCTGCGATAGACAGTAATTCTATAAAGCTAGTTGTGTTCTAACCACTAGAATATAATGTCATTCTACATAGATCAGTGGTTCTAACCCATATCTGTCAGCTCTTTATTCTCTGAAATCAATCTTAAAACGGGTTGGAGCTTGTTTTTTTTCAAGGATATAAAAGTAGGTCGGCTTACATGAATGATTTCCTACCCCCTACATATATTACATGCTCCTAACATTAGCAACTAGCCAAACATTCTTGACATTACACCTTTTGAAAGACTCTTTGTATTGAGATGTTCCTCGTGCTTGCAGAAGCTTACAGTTTAAGCATTGACAATCCCACTATGTCAATTCATCCCATGCCTTTGGTACACAATTTGTCCTTACTTTTCATTAGGGGGTATGCAGGATTACAATTACCTGAAGGGGAACTGTTTTGAAATCACTATGGAGCTCAGCTGCTGCAAGTACCCACACTCATCTCAACTCAAAACAGAATGGGACAACAATCGGGAGGCCCTGCTGGCCTACATGGAGAAGGTAGGAGAACTTGATGTTTTAACAACGATATGCATGGCGAGTTTTTAATGAGCCCTACAAGAATGTCAGTGTGGCGTCGTTTTCAGAGTTTCTACCTTGTTGTGTATGTGTTCAGATTCATATTGGAGTGCGTGGCTTTGTGAGAGCAGCCAGGAATGAAGCCCCGCTCGCAGATGCTGTGATAATGGTTGCAGGCATCAACCACAATGTGAGCACTGGACGCTTTGGTGACTACTATCGCCTGCTGCTGCCCGGCTTCTACACCATCACAGCTGTAGCCCCGGGGTAAGTATGGAATATGATGGAGTGCATATTTATGAGGAAAACTGTACATACGCATTCAAAATTCAGAGGAAAATCCCTTTATCAGTGGTCTTCATATATCTGATGGCTAGGGCTGAGTGAAATTATTGAATTTCTGTTCTATTCTAGCATCTACATCCCAGTATTGATATCTTAAAAAAAGATATTGTACTCTGTGCCATTGTTCAGTTGCTGTGTGAAAATGTACAGCGTTGCCTGTCCTGCAGATATCACTGCTTTCTGCTGAACTGCATAGTTTGGGCTCTGTTGTTAATTTATAAAACTAATATTAAGAATGATAATAGTTGCAGTCAACCAGTGTAGTATAATAAAAAAAATGACTTGTATGAACCGGTTCTTTTTAGTAAATCAAAAACATACAACATGACCAATGTAGTCAGATTCACACACAAGTGACTCATATGAGCTCATTCTTTTTAGTGAATCAAAAACAATCAGTGTAGTCCGATTCACAAACAAATGACTCTTATGAACAAGTTTTTTTTTTGGTTAACCAAAGCACGACCAATAGACCTTAGTCAGGTTAGATAGCAAATTGAATTTAACACGAATGATGACAAGGCTGTGAAGGATACAGTCACGCACAGTATAAAGGCCCTAGATCACCCAACTTTCAAAACTGTTTTATGGAGTTTTTGTTTACTGAACGTTTTTTCAGAAAGATGTTTCATCAGCTGGACAATTGGTTTGTTGTTAAACAACAGTACAATCCTTTGAACGCGCTGTACTTCTGTCCCTCACGGCCTCGTTTTCATTCCTGTCCAAAATTAAATATGCTGCTGCCCTTACTAAGGTCTAAATAGTCAAAATTCACAGACAAATGACTCTTATGAGCTGGTTCTTTTTTTAGCAAATCAGAAACATTCATTGCAACCTGTAAAGCGAAAACAAATATCCCTAGAAAGTCCGTACTTTTAATGAAACATTGCCTTGTATAATTTACAGTATTAGCAGAAAGAGAATTTCTTTCACATGTAAACAAAATGGACATTATAACGTACATGAAATATACCCTAATCAATTGAGATAGAATTGAATCAGAATCAAATGGGAAAATCTGGATCAATACCCAGTCCTACTAATGGCTTTTATTTGTTATTTAATTTTTCAACTAACGATATGCTCTGAGACTCCTTCACGTTTAAGTGTTCTATCTATGTGTTTTATGTCGATCTTTGTGTTTATGTAGCTACATTCCCATGTCCGTGGCTGGTGTGGTGGTGAATGAAGGAAAAGCAACTGAGCTGAACATCACCCTCGTGGCTGAGACTGATGAGAATCCGACCACCCCATCAATCCCAGAGTCCCCCTCTGACACCTCTGCGGACAGCGGCAGCACAGACAGCAGCAGCACCAGCAAAGCAGCAGCAGATGAAAAGCAGGGCTCCAGGGTTACGGTCCAGCCCCAGGACTTCCGCCATCATTACTACAACGACATGGAGCTGTTCCTGCAGAAATTCAGCTCTGAGTACAGCTCCATCACACGGCTGTATTCCATCGGCAAATCTGTGCAGGATCGTGTCCTGTGGGTCATGGAGATCTCCAACAATCCTGGTTTCCATGAGTTAGGTACTTCCCACCCATTTTTATGTCATTTTAATTAACACACATCTTTAGATTCAACCCGCTTCTAAAGTGAACTGACCCCCGTCTTTCCTTACCAGGGGAACCAGAGTTTAAGTATATTGGTAACATGCACGGCAATGAGGTGGTTGGTCGGGAATTGCTCCTCAACCTCATCGAGTACCTGTGTCGCAACTATGGCACTGATCCTGAGGTCACCCAGCTCGTCAACTCCACGCGTATCCACATCATGCCTTCAATGAACCCAGATGGATACGAAATGTCCCAAGAGGGTAAGGTCTTGTCAACTCTGAGAAACCCCTATTGACGGAAATGTTAACAATTTGAGAGAAAACGCTTCCCCACCATTGAGGAAAATTTTCGTTATCCGTGTTTTCACTGTTATGCGGTAGGGAGCGCTATGACAAACCTTCTGAAAGAGTACAGAATCTTTGAATCAAAACACAGGCAAAAAAGAAGCAGAAACAAGCAATCTCATATGTAAGCAGATGCATATGTAAAATAATGCGATCATCAACATTAAACAGCATATAAATTAAAACTGCCTAATGTTACTTAAAGCTGCAGTCCGTAGCTTTTTTCGGTTAAAAATTATCCAAAATAATTTTTTGAGCAAGTACATAACCAGCCAGTGTTCAAAACTATCTGCTTGCCTTAGCTCGATTCAAAACGGTAAGCTTGTAATAATGTATTTAATTCCAGTGGTACTGGTGGATTTCCGCGGGAAATTTCAGCAAGCGTTAGATTTTAATCAGCGCGATTTACTGCAAAGCTTTTTTTGTTTAAAAGCAGAGGTCTACCATTATTATTCTTATGTTTTAAATGACTACGTTGAGAAAACGACAACAAAAAAAAAGATCTTTGAGCTTGAAGTTCTTTGTTGAGTTTCAGTTTCTCCATCCGGGTCACACGGCACTATCTGTTGGAAAGTTTTTTCTTTCTTCAAAGCAGACCAGGAGACGTTGGGATCACGTTCAAACAGAAGAGTTTCTTTATTTGAGCGCGGCTGCGGTTCGTCCAACAAAATCTAACTAAGGGAACTTTACATGGTATCTTATAGGCATTTTAGGAGGAGGGACTTTTGAAGGTGGAGACAAATTCAAACAAAGCATGTAAATGAGTATACAGGTTAAGGAACCCGCCCCAGACCGGCAGTCTCAATTTAATCAGCATACCTATTCAAATGCTGATACTGGCCAGGAACTCCGGTTCCAAGGGCCATCCCAGAGCCATTAAAGACAAAGTTGAAAGTCTCCCCTACAGCTAATCCAATCAACCTAACGATTCAAAGTCTGGGCTCCGAAAGGTGAGAATGATCTGACTCATTTAAAACACAATAGAGATTGCAACTTTGCTGACATCTTAACCTTAAAAGCTAAAATCAGTATTCTTCACCGTGATGTTATGTAAGGAAGCATATCTGAAATAGATCCTTAAATTTGTAACCCTTCATATTCATAAAACAAAATATTCTGGGGACCATGAAAAGTTTGTGAAAATGATCGAAAATGCTGGCAGTGGCTGGCCACTTAAAAAAAAAACCCACACACTAGCGAGGAAAGAGTTAAATTAGTTAAATAAAGAGTTAAAATAAATTTTAAAGAGTTAAAAATAATCTGTCTTTTTTCATCATTCTATTTGTACCAATATAAAAAATGGTTAATCTCAAACTGTGTTGAATAATAATAAAGAATAATAATAAATATATTATTAATATTATTTATGTAATGAAAATAATAGTGTGTATTATTATTATTATTATTATTATTTGTTTATGTCTGTGTGGAAGCGACATAATAACAATGACAACAGAATGGCAGCATATTTTTAATAATAATATTATTATTAATAAATTATTATTATTATTATTAATACATTTATTATTTTTTATTATACTTTTTTTTTTTTCTCTGTGTTTGAGCAGCATAGTAACTGCAGGAAGATGGAACCGTAACAAAAACATTCTCTTTTTTTCAGGAGATATCGATGGCATCAAGGGACGCAACAACTCTAACAACTATGACCTGAACCGTAACTTTCCGGACCGGTTCAACCTCATCACAGATCCCAGACAGCCAGAGACCACTGCTGTTATGAACTGGGCAAAGAGCTACCCTTTTGTGTTGTCTGCCAACCTTCATGGAGGTAGGTCCTAATTTATAATAGTTCTGTTTGATTGGAAGCATGCTAAACACAGACGGATAACCTCGAGATAAATCTCTATCAGGCTCTCTGGTGGTGAACTATCCATTTGACGATAATCTAGAAGATGTTGTCGAATACAGCAAGTCCTCAGATGATGCCGTGTTCAGGATGTTGGCTCTCGCTTACTCTCAGGTTACATCTGGCTTTCTTATTTCTGTAAAATCAACAATCAAATGACGTCGTTAAGAATATTTAATCATTAAAAGTTAAATCAATGGCCAGTAAAACATTCTCTCTCTTTTTTTCTAGGAAAACGCTCAAATGCATGATGGTCACCCCTGTAAGGAGCTGCATCCGTACGAAGAATACTTTCAAGATGGCATCACCAATGGCGCTGCATGGTACAATGTCCACGGTGGGTACAATGTCCACAGTGAGCACTAGATTGTGGGGGTGGGGGGGTATCAACCTTTTGTTGATATTGACATCCTAAAATAATATCCAGAAAAAAGTTGTATAAAATTAAAAAGTGCTTTAATAAGAAGGAAATATAAACTATGTGCATTATGTGCTTTTTCCTCAGGAGGGATGCAGGATTGGAACTACGTCAACACTAACTGCTTTGAGGTGACCATTGAACTGGGCTGTTACAAATACCCACCAGCGATAGACCTGCCAAAGTACTGGGAACAAAACCGCAAATCACTTCTGCAGTTCATCCATCAGGTCAAACAGTCTGGCTGTTTCTTTCTCCTATTTATTTTTTTTCCATCTCTATTCTGCCTCACACCTTATAAAATTATTTGTTGGTTGTTCAGGTCCACCGTGGGATAAAAGGAATGGTGATCGACAGCAAAGATGGATCTGGCATCCCCAATGCGACCATCACTGTGGACCAGATCAATCACTCCATCACATCCAACATCGCAGGAGACTACTGGCGCTTACTCGTCCCAGGAAAATACCTTCTGAATGTCTCTGCCCAAGGGTACTTTCATGCATTTTCTGAACTGAAACATGAACTGTGGCACCAAACTAAAAGATAGCAATTTTTTCCAAACATATGGAAGCTTACAGAGGCCATTAAATATGTTGTGATCTGCTTTTGTTTAGTTATAAACATATAAACAACAAAAATATTTGTAACTATAATACGGTAACTATATATTGACTTAAGCCACTTTTTGTAATGTATATTAAAAATTGTAATAGCTTTGAATTTTTTTAATATGTGGCTTTCTCAGCAAATGTTGATATGCAATTATTTACAATTAGTTTAGATAAATAATCATTGTATTTATATGTGTGTTCACTTATTTTATTTTTAATTTAATTTATTTAAATTGCTCTTTAACAGCCCTAAAGAGTTATTTAGCATCATGGGTATTTATTTAATATTTTTCTTTTTGCATAAAGGCCGATTCACAGCGCACAGACAAACGGCAACAAACACCAACAAACAATAACTGTCATGTTCACACTGCCCCAACAGACACCGACAAACTCTGATTGAACATGTTCAGTCGGGTGAAAAATACCCCAGACAGACGCCAACAGGGGTAACACACTGATCCGTCAAAACCCAACAAATGTATTTTGATGGCGTTTGTCTGTGCGTTGTGAATTGGCATTAAGACTGTAAATTACTGACATTCTCTCTTTCCATCTTTTTAGCTACTCCTCAGTTAGCACCTATGTCAACGTGCCTAAGGAAGGAGTGGAGATTGTTAATTTCACATTGACCCGGATTCACAGTTACACAACTGGACAGAACACAGAAGGCTCAACCCTAATTCTGGATCCCAGTGTGAAGGAGTTCCAGAGCCTCATCAAGCTGCTGTCAGGAGAATCCGGTCTAGACAAGCTGATCAAGGACACTCCCACCCAGAGCAGCTTCCGTTATCGACGGTACAGCGAAGTTTCCGAGTTCCTGCGCGGCCTCACCCTGAACTTCCCGGAGATTACCTCACTCCACAGGTACAGCTCTCTTACGCATCTCACAGACATTTGGCACGTTGGATTCAGTGTTTACAAACTCCGTGATCATGAGGGACCTTAACACAGAAGTTCTCTGGAGAGCTGTTATTCACACGTGTGCCATGCCTTTCCCTCAGAGAACACCTGTTAAATTGAACAAAAGCATGAGTCAGTTTATCTGATCTCTGCAGACATGCCTGAACCGAATCCTGTGTGTTTCTGTGACCATAAACCCCGAAGGGCGAATCTTTGGGAATGAGAGAGATTAATGTCTCTGCATTCAGTACACAATGAAGTTACTGTGTGAACTTTAGCTTGGTTAGCTTAATTTTTGAAAATTATAGTTTGTGCTGAACCAAGTTTAAGGTCACAAAGTTAAAATAAATGACCAGAGAAGAGGTAAGTAGAATACAGTTCAAAAGTTTGGGGTCAGTAATTTATTTCTTTTTTTGTTTTTGTGAAAGAGATTAATACTTTTATTTAGCAACGATGCATTTAATAGATAAAAAGTGACAGTAAAAACGTTCATGTTGTTACAAAAAAATTATCAAATAAATAATATATATATATATATATATATATATATATATATATATATATAATTTATATTTTAAATAAATGCTGTTCTTTTGAACTTTCATCTAAAAATCTATATTTCATGGTTTTCATAACAATAGTAAGCAGCACAACTGATTTCTGAAGGATCATGTGACACTCAAGACTGTAGTAATGATGCTGAATATTCAGCTTAGTGTCACATGAATAAAAAACATATAAAAATATATTAAAATAGAAAACGGTTATTTTAAATTTTATATCTGATTTTATTTCACAATATTACTGTTTTTACTGTATTTTCAATCAAATAACTGCAGCCTTGATGAGCATTAGAGACTTCTTTCAAAAACATTATAAAAGCTTACCAACCCCATACTTTTGAATGGTACAGTAGGTCCAATGGTAATTTCAGCATTTGGTGTGTAACAGTTTGTGTCAGTTTATAATAGTTTATAATGGATTAAAATGTGTAACTGAAGTAAAACATTTAGTTAAGTCAAACATTTGCAGTGATGTGATAAATATTTCCCCCCCTATGAAGTCTTGGTCAGAGTGTGGAGTTCAGAACTATCTGGGCTCTGGAGATCTCCAACAACCCTAAAGTCCAAGAACCATCAGAGCCCAAGATCCGGTTTGTGGCAGGTATCCATGGTAACGCTCCAGTGGGCACAGAGCTGCTTCTGGAGTTTGCTGCCAGTCTCTGTATTAACTACGGAAAGAACACAGCCATCACCAAGGTGAGTTGCTTTTCTTGTGCAAAAGTGATGCCCTTGATGGTCACAGTATGATCAGAGGATCCTCCTAACCAGGGGTGCGTTTCCCAAAGCCAACTATAGTCGCAAGTTCCATCGCTACCAACGCAATTCAACAGAACTTGCGTCCATAGTTGGCTAAGGATACTTTTTGGAAACTCTCCCCAAGATGA
Source organism: Leuciscus leuciscus (assembly GCF_965113295.1). Lineage (NCBI taxonomy): Eukaryota > Metazoa > Chordata > Actinopteri > Cypriniformes > Leuciscidae > Leuciscus > Leuciscus leuciscus. The sequence continues at coordinate 20,978,696 of NC_138733.1, forward strand.
AGGAAGCAGTTTAAAAGATCGCCTCAGTTCGACTGGGCATATTTTAACAGTTTAAGCAATAAGAAATGCTTTGGGTTAAATACAAGTTAAACTATCTATACAAATTTACCCTGTAAAGCCTGCTGTATCATATTTGCTAAGCAAACCTCTAAGGCCTCTAAATGATCAATATGATCAAAACTCTGCTGAAAAACCTGTTGTACATGATCTGCTACATGCCTTCTATCTATACTTTTTAGCAAGTAAAAGGCCTTTTAGTATAATTCTAAAAGCATCCTGTAAAGTGTAAGAATATCTTGCATTTCATTTCATTATATGTTCTGACACCCACAATTAAAGACTTCAGAGCTCTGATCATAAAACTAAGCATTTAAATATCATCTTACTAAGACATATTATTGGGAGGTATAGAGTGACAAGTCTACTGTTATAAAGATCTCATTAATTTACATCACAAGCTATCAGAACTTCATCTTACTTTTTGGAAATATAGACTATATTTTTGCTGAATATAATTGAGCTGTTTTCCCCCCTTCTTGAGTATGATCTCCATATTCTGTTATATCATACTATATGAGCCATAAAAGCCTGATGTATCACTTATGATACCAAAATAATACAATGCTTATCCTATAGACTTCAATTGTAAGTCTCATTTTAAGTAGATTTCACCCCAAGTACAAGTCAAATTCATTTTCTGTGCTTATCGACAGCATTGGTGTTATTGATTACCACAGAAAATTACTGCAAAAGCGTACCTTATTTATCAATGAAATCATTCCAAGCCAAGTCAATTTTATTGAAACCAAACAGAATAATCCTTTAAATGAAAGTACATGAAGGTTAATCTGTACCTCACATGCCCCCTCTGTCTTTAGCTCATAAATGAGACCAGAATTGTTATCCTGCCCAGCATCAACCCAGATGGACGTGAGCTGGCGAAAGAGAAAAACTGCACCTCCCCTGTTGGCATGACCAATGTTCACGGCAAGGACCTTGACAGTGACTTCTTCGGTGGGATGGCATTCAAATTATACCTTACATTTCAATCATTTGTGTGTCAATGACAACGGTCCACTGCTTAGTCTACAAGACGGCTGACTGTTTGTGTGTCCTTCTGTAGGGAATGCTTCTCAGCGTGCTGCAGATCCTCAGCCAGAGACGCGCGCTGTGATGGATCTGATTCAGGAAAGGGGCTTCTCTCTCTCTGTGGCTCTGGATGGAGGCTCTGTTTTGGTCACCTACCCATATGACAAACCAGTGCAATCTGGTATGTTTTGACTCATCCTCTGCTTTATGAAATTACACATTTATTTCATCTGTGTTCTGATTCGTTTATTTCTTTGTTTTTTTTTCCCCTTCCTCCTTAATTACAGTTGAAAATGATGAGACGCTGAGATATTTGGCTACTGTGTATGCAAAAAACCATCCTACAATGCACTTGGGCAATACTGGATGTCCAAACAGCAGCCAACGTATGCTGATTTCCTTTCATACTTCAAGTTTTTAAAACAACGGTTTATCTCTTTAACAAGAAAATGCTCAGCATGCTCAGTGAGCAATTTCAGAGCCTCTGCTCTGTTAAATTTATAGGTAGATGAACCATTTTTAGGTTGATGTTATAAATTATTTCTGTCTTTTTCCCTGTCTCCCCCAGTGGGCAACATTCCTGAGGGTGTCCTTCGAGCAGCAGAGTGGCACAGTCACATGGGAAGCATGAAGGTAGTTTACAAACTGAACGCATTAATACCGCTTATCAACTGGTTTTGCTTCAGAACCTAGCAATGTACTAAAACTGTTGATTTATAAGAAATAAAAACTTCCTTTAAAATATTGAAATGTTTACATTTAAAATGTATTTATATTATTATGAACACTTTTAACAATATGCAATTATTAACAATTATTAATATGAAATGTCAGCGGCCAATAATTCACCACATAAAACCTGTGGTCTTCACAAACCATATTTTTCCAAGTTGCAAATGAATCTGTTTATTGTATTCTGGATTTTCTCTTACTTTGTGTAGACTACCATTCAAAACGTTGGGGTTGGTAAGATGTTTTTAAAAGTAGTATTGATCAAAATACAGTAAAAACTGTAATATAGTGAAAGATTATTGCCATTCTAAATAAATGTTTTCTATTTCAAAATATTTTGATATGTAATTTAGTTCTGTGTTGGCAAATCAGTCATTACTCCAGTCTTCAGTGTCACATGATCCTTCAGAAATCATTCTAATATGCTGATTTGGTGCTCAAGAAACATTTTTTATTATTCAGTTGTGCAGTTAAGTTTTTTTTTTGTGGAAATCATGACAGTTTTTTATTTTTTAGGATTCTTTGATGAATATAAAGTTCAAAAGAACAGCATTTATTTTAACATTTTAATATTTTGTTACATTATAAATGTATTTACAGTATTTAGCAAAAATGCATTTTATTAAATAAAATCTTACTGACCCCAAGCTTTTAAATGGTTGACAGGTTAAATTCTAAACAAAACTAAACTGTGTTAGTATCCGTCTAATATGGCTAGCTTCTACCAAGTGACTCGAACGTGTGCAAGCACACCATAAAGTTTGATTGGACACACAGATTTGGATGTCAAGAACAAAATATACGGGAAGTGTTTTGCTATTCTAAATTAATGTTTTGCATTTAGCATTGCTTTTTTCACTGCTCTCTGCAATCCAATCAGAACGGACCAGAACCCCATTTTTGGGTCATTACTAACATACAGTAATTTTTTTAATCTTAATTCCTCAGTAATTTCCCCGACTCTCTGATTACTTTCTTCCCATGTTGTAGGACTTCAGTGTGGACTTTGGTCACTGTCCTGAGATGACGGTCTACACCAGCTGCTGCCTGTTCCCACCGGCTGAAATGCTGCCCACGCTTTGGGCCGAGAACAGGAAGTCTCTTCTGAGCATGCTGGTTGAGGTCAGTCTGTTGTTGTCCTCTCTGCCTCTCTGTTCATCGCCCTCCGCTGAATCTCAGCTAGTCCTTGCTGAAGCTGGTTCTTCTGTTCTAGGTACACAAAGGGGTTCGTGGAGTGGTCAAGGATAAGAACGGTAAGCCCATCGTGGGTGCTATAATAGTATTGAATGGTGGTGTCCGAGTCTTCACGGGTGAGGGAGGATATTTCCACGCCCTTCTGGCCCCTGGTTTACACAACATTGAAGCGGTGGCTGACGGCTACCAGCAGCAATCCCAGAAGGTGAGAGTTTATTTTTGCTGTGTTGGTTTGTTTTTTTGTTTTCTTTTTGTTTGTTTGTGTGTGTGTGTGTGTGTGTGTGTGTGTGTGTGTGTGTGTGTGTGTGTGTGTGTGTGTGTGTGTGTGTTGTTGATTTATTTTGTTTGCCTTATGGTATTTTTGTTTTTTCTTTTTTTTCTTTTCTATTTTATATATATTTATTATACAGAATATTTAGTTTAAATTAACTCTATAATATACAATGCAATATAATAATGGAGATAATTGAATTGTCTAATAATATACCATACATTTTATTTTATTATTTTATATATATATGTAATACAGAACATTTAGTTTAATTTAAATGTATAATAATATACAATTCAATGTAATGAAGCAGATGGTGTAATTAAAATTCATTTTTATTGTCTAATAATGTACTATACGTTTTAAATGAGAAACGCTATCTATGCATACCTTTTTTTTCACTGTTCCTGTTGTCTTTTCAGGTGTCTGTGTCCCCTTTTGAAGCAGCAAGTTCCATTATTATTGAATTTGACATGGAGAACGATATATTTGGCCTGCCAAGAGAATTAGTCGTGGCAAGTGCAGGTAGGCAGATCAAATCGTTCACGGCATGAGGCCATTAAAAAAAAAAATACTTAGTTAATATGCACATTTTCAATGGCTGTCTTTTTCTTTACTCAATCCCACAGCTGCCGCAATGACGGCCCTGGTCGTGACAGCCTGCATCATCTGGTGCGTCTGCTCAGCAAAGTCGAACAGACAAAAGGACGGATTCCATCGGCTACGGCAGCACCGGGACGACTATGATGATGAGATCCGCCTCATGTCTATGGGCTCCAAAAAGTCTCTCCTGAGCCACGAATTTCAAGATGAGAGCGAAAGTGACGAGGATACGCTATACACCAACAAACTTTAAGACCTTCTCATCCTCTGAGTCTGTCCACTGCCTGCAGGGCCTGTAGAGGGCGCTCAACGGCCAGCAGCTTTATAGTCCAAACCATCTAAATCCCGAGAATCACTGTGGGATGCACTTTAATGCCCAGATGAAATCGTAGTGTATGCAACTGACCACTGCTCTCAACCAGCCTGCTTAGTTTTCCGGGTCTGTGTAATACTGGTCCTCTACCCTTTATAAAGGAAATCGAACAGCTAGAATCCATCTCAACAGGATTATGAAACACTGTGCCTTGTTAGAACTGAGATTGCATGTACGCTGCAGTTGTGAGGATGACAATTTTGTAGTGTAAATGGAATTTTGTTCCCCTTTTTTTGTGGACCCGTGTCAAAGTCCGGAATCGTTTGGTTTGAGAATCTGGTTTGCTCATTGGCTTCATTATAAATTTCTTATGATTAACAGACTGCTGTCATACAGCAAGTGAAATGGCCCAAATATGTAACATTATGCCATTATTCATCCAATTAGTACGGTATTTCATGCAAGTATGTGTAACGGATTTCAGCAGCAGCATTAAACGTCTCAGACTGTGAGGGTTTTGAACATACTAAATGTAGATATTTACATTTAAGCACATTTGTCATAAAGGTGACTCATTCGATACATAGCAGACAAACTCATACTCATGCTCATTTACTGCCTTCCCATTTCTCTTTTTTGATATTCTTGGGATATGGTGGAACTTTTAATAATATCTCCACTCGGACATGATAGTGTTTAGTCAGTGTGTCTGTATTATTTTGTCTTAATGTGCACTCTTGAAAATGTTGTCCCTATTTTGTTCATTTTTTTAAAAAAAGGAAAAAAGTTATTTATTTTTGTTTTAAGATCCATCCAATGAATATATTTATTTTTTTCACCCACTCTCATGCATCCCAGAAAGATCAGAATAAACAGTGCCGTCAGTACTTCATTTATGTAGTTGACATATTTAAATGTTTACAATTCAGGAAACTAATGAAAAAGAATGAGGAGTGGTGTAGTTTGTTCGTGCTTTTAAAAGAAAAAAGCAACAAACACCCTATTAAAATTCAATGGACGATTCAGGTTTTTATGTATAATTCATATCATTCTGTGCCAGATTGATCATTCATACAGGGCAAATGTTAATAAGTGGGAGAATTGGTTCTATGATTTAATTAGTTGCTGATCCCATTACCAACAAAATCTTAATTCAATTTGGCTTGATGTTGATTGTCATGCTTGAATGTAAATGTCTGGGTGTGTTTGACTTTGAACAAATATGTCTAACTTTTCTATGTTTGTGCTGATGTTTATTTTTCTTTCTTTTTTATACAACAATGATTGTACATATCGAATTGTTGCCAACTATATTTAAATTACACAAGTGCAATTCCTTTCGAGAGTGAAAGAACTGCACAAATAAACCTGTTTATGCCCAGCAAACAGTACGTTGCGATGGCGTCGTCAGTGTTTCGAATGGTGAATGGTGTGTAATTAAATGAGATGTAAATAAAGATGAAACATTGTTCTGAATATTTCATGTGCTTTTCTTTAATATGATCAGGTTTTAATGCAGTATTTTTATGGTACTGTAGTAGCTATGCAGTTTCCAACTATAAAAAAAAGAAGAACATGGAAACTCATATTTACTAGGCTATTATCCTAAGATTATTTTGTCATCTAATTTCAAGTGTGCACAAACACAAAAGGAATTTGCTGTAGTTTCCAGGAGCTTATACATACATACATACATTACACAAGAGAATAGACAGAAAATGTTGGATTACATTTAAAGTAGGATTAAGAATGAAAAACAAAAAACATTATCAGAATCAGAAAGAGCTTTATTGCCAAGTGTGCTTGCACACACAAGGATTTTTTCTTGGTACTGAAGCTTCCAGTGCACAGAATAAAAATATAAAAATATGAAAAAAGTATAAGACTACATCTAGGTGTAGTATTATATATTTTTTATATATATTATGTATAATACTGTATAATAGTATTATATATTATGTATAATACTACATCTAGATGTATTATATATTTTTATATATTAAATAAGGGAAATGGAATACATTTAAACGTGTTTAATGCGCTTGTATTTTGAACTGTATTTTCAAATAAAGATGAACGGGAAGCGATTTTTTTTCCCACAGGATGGTAAGGGAAGACTCATGAATATTCATTAGGGAAGTCATCCCTGATTGGTCTTAACCCCAGTGACGGGTAGGTTTAGGGGCGGGGTTAGGGAGGTCATAAGACCCCCAGTGACGGGTGGGTTTAGGGGTGGGGTTAGGGGTAGGTCATCAGACCAATCAGAGATGACTTCCCTAATGAATATTCATGAGTCTTCCCCTACCATCCTGGGAAAAAAAATATGGGAATGCTAAAGGAGAGTGCGAATCTTCTGCAATCCCCGTGGTGGCGCTGTGACGACGGAGCGCAGCGCAGAGTGTGTTGAAATGCTCTTGCTCTAGTCTCCGCCTCTGCCAGCACCACCGCGGATGACGTGCAACAACAAAGATGGCAGGAGGAAACAGCAACTATTGGGAAGGTGAGGTGGCAAAGCGTCACAAATTCCCCTTGACCAAAAGCTTTATTGCGCTTTGTGACAGCTCACGCGAATTCATGGTTCTGAAGAGTCTTTGGTAACGTTTTCATGGAAACGCAGCCAGGTTACCACACTAACTATCGCCGTTAGCATTAGCTCGCTAGACCGCAGAAACGTCAGTGCTTTTGATTAGCCTGAAAACCTGAGGAATACAGCGAGACATCTTTCATTCCTCTAAATCTAAACATTTGTCTGATGTCTTTCAGTTCATACAGACTTTCTGTACTTAATGTAGCACGAACTTATGTAATCTGTCAGAAAAGTTACAGAACTGTTTGTATATCAAGCTGAAACAAGCTTTGACATTAAAACTAAATAAACTAATAGGCTGTGTTTCAAAATCTAGTAAGCTGCCTTCCTAGACAGCACTTTTGGGCTTCATTTTCTCGTTTTGAATGTACCTAAAACACATTACAGCAGTCAGACACTGTAGACATTTAACAGACAATACATGTAAAAAAGGACCAGATAGACTGATAAGAATCTTTTGTCATATGTCATAAGTGACTACCAAATGACGTTCTCAGGGAAATGTTGTGTGCAATTCTAATATTATTTTGTCCTCTAGTGTAAACGTAAGGTAATGCAAGTGCATATTGATTGATGTGTGTTGTCGTTTTATAGTCTTACACTTTATGAATATGAATGTATATTACGACTGACATCATTCAGTCATAATCTTTACTTTTTTTGCACGTTGACAGACCTGCGGAAGCAGGCGAGGCAGCTGGAGAACGAACTGGACCTGAAGCTGGTGTCTTTCAGCAAGCTGTGCACCAGTTACAGCAGCTCTCGGGACGGTCGTAGAGGGGACAGGTGGGACGTTGCTGTAGTAGCGCATTCAAAGAATTGTGATGTTTTCTAGATATCATTATGAGGATGGTGGTGGTACTAACATGCTTCTCTTCTCTCTGTTTCCAGTAGTTCGGATACAACACCTCTGCTCTGTAACTCCACTCAGGACAGAATGTTTGAGACCATGTCAGTGGAGATTGAGCAGCTACTTGCGAAAGTAAGAACTATGTAATACCACGTGCTAGTATTAGGTGCTATACACTAGGGCTGTGCGATATAGCAAAAACAATTATTACGATATAATGTTTCATATCGTTTGGTATCGATAATTCTTTTTTATTAACCTTTTTTATAGACCAAAGACCAAAAGTTTGAATTTTAACCACTGTTTTTGTTTTTGTTTTTTTTAATCCACATTATTAAGGCAAACAACAAATGATATTAGTTTTAGCAGTCAAAAATTAAATGTAAACAAAAATATATTCTTTGTCTTATATTAAGATAAAAAAGTAAGCGTTAAAGAAACTCTTGAACTTAAATAAAATGTTACAAAATGTGTGCAATGTAAAAGTGTAAACGTAGAAGAATCAAGGTAGGTCTTGAAACTTTGAGGTAGGTCAACATCTATAATAAGTAGGGGTGTAACAGTTCACAAAATTCACGGATCGATACGACACAGTGGTGTCACGGTTAGGTAAATTTTTCGATACAACAAAAAGAAAGAAATGCAAAAGAAATTTCCTTGATTTTAAAAAATATATAATTATTAAAAGAGAAATTATTTTAAATAAGTTTAAAAAGAGTTTTCCCTACATCTTGAAACTTTTAGTTTTATAAATGGGGGTAATGTATTTGAAGGATGAACAAATAATGTTTTGGTCATCACATTACAAATAACATTTAAATATGATAATATCTGAGTTTTGAAGTGCTGGAAAAAGATGTGTGACGTACTTGAAAGCATTTTACTATTCCTGTCAAACTTCCATGGTTACAGTGAGTGTTACTACAGTAAAGCCATAGCCTATACAATGAATGTTGCTGATCTGTGGACTTAAAGCCTATAACTAGTTCATTCATGGCACAATGTTTCTCCTGGTTTCCACGTCAGCGCTGTTTGATCCGTTAATAACGGAGAAGTGTGAATGCTTCTCACTAGATCTTGCAGCGATGTTATTACTTCAGTGGCGAATTCAAATGCTTTCTTTACCGGATCTCTTAGAGCTGTGTAGTAACAGTGTCGCTTGATCTAGATCGGCTCGCGCTGAACTCACTGACATTGATGGTCCAAACTGATAAACGGTCCGTGAAGCACAAAATAACGCAGTTTCGTTCCGCTTTCATTGCGCTTGCCATTTGATGTTGGGCAACGTTGTGGTGGTCGCGCGTGCATTTGAATGAAAATATTGAGCGCCATATCGAACATTTTTCATATCGTTACCGACAATGGTGTACCGTCGATAAATACCGATACCGTTTTATCGCCCAGCCCTACTATACACATTGCAATTTACAGTCTTCTATCCTGATCCTCATGTACATTAAACTGCTGATTGACGACAATAATTTCTCGGTTGATACTGATATCGCTTAATGATAACATATAGCTATTCTTGTTCTTTCCTGCGTTTAAAGCTTACAGGTGTGAATGACAAGATGGCTGAGTATACGAGCACACCTGGAGTAACGTCTCTGAACGCTGCTCTTATGCACACTCTCCAGAGGCACAGAGACATCCTACAGGTAGGTTTCTTATCATTTTTAATCTCCTCTCATTTTATGAAATAATCTCAGCGATTTATCAGTGACATTTATTATTGTCCACAAACAGCTGCCTGTCCAACTATTATTATACACTACCATTTGAAAGTTTGGGGTCAGTAAGTTCTTTAAAAAAAAAAATTCTATTAAAAATATTTTTTTATATTCTTTTATTCAGCAAGGATGCATTAAATTGATCAAAAGTGGCAGTAAATATGTATAATGTTACAAAAGATTTTCATTTAAAATAAATGCTGTTCCTTTGAACTTTCTATTCATCCTTTCTAAGAATCCTGAAAAAAAAGTATCACCGTTTCCACAAAAATATTTAGCAGCACAACTGATTTCAACGTTGATAATATTAAGAAATGTGACACTGAAGATCATGTGACACGTGACATGTGACACTGAAGACTGGAGTAATGATGCTAAAAATTCAGCTTTGCTATCAAAGGAATAAATTACATAAAATGTTAAACCTGTTATTTTAAGTTGTAATAATATTTCACAATATTGCTGTTATTACAGAATTTTTTATCAAATAAATGCAGCCTTGATGAGCAATGAGCACAAGAGACTTCTTTCAAAAACATTAAAAAAAGCTTACTGACCCTAAGCTTTTGAATGGTAGTGGATATATTATGAAGACTGATCTCAAGATAAAAGGGTGGTTCCTGTATTTAACATCAACATAGCTGACCCAGTTTGTTATTTATAACCTCGTCAACTCTGTTTTCCTTCTCTAGGACTACACACATGAATTTCATAAAACCAAATCAAACTTCATGGCAATCAGGGAGAGAGAGGATCTTTTGGGATCTGTGAGAAAAGACATTGAGTGAGTTTTCTTTGAAATTCCCTTATAAAGCTAAAAAGGTTTTGAAGACCAACCCCATCTAATGTGTAATTAATCTGTATTATAAAACCTTATGTATGAAATGAAATTCTCCATAAACATAGTTTCTTACAGATCTTTATAGTTAAAAATGAGTTGAATTCATGCCTTCATGAAATCTATGGATTTTTTGTCTTCTCATTTTTTGTGGTGATTTTGAAGGAAAATTATTATATGATTATAAATGGAATTCCACTGAATGGGTTTTAAAATGTTGAACTGATATGGGAATATTACACTTTCATTTTAGTAGACAATGCAATCTTTCTGTGGGGTTCTACAGGCACAGATTTGACGTGGTTCTGGTTGTAACCCTGAGATCATGACTGCAGGGCTGGATAATGACTTATTGATCTGAGCTGCAATACTCTGGCACCTCTATAGGCTGCTTATTTCATTTGTGTGCCTTGAAGTAGTTGTTCTGTACCTTATATGATGAGAAAAACTCTTTACTGCTCCTTGCAATTGCTATTGAACTTATTTTTTCAGTCGAAAAAAAACCAGACTGTCACAGTTGGATTTGAGCTCAATCCATCTCTTGCAACACTGTATTTTTAATGCTAGTATTTACACAAGTGAGGTGTACACCCCCCTCTGTCTCTGACCAGCAATAAACTTGTTTACTCAGTATAGAGTAAGACCGAACCAATTTTCGGAGTCCAGATGAAACTGGGCAAAATGTGTCTGGTCGTCGAAACCACAAATCAAAATTTTATTCCTCCTAAAATGGTAAAAACGAAATATGTGAGAGCATGTTTTAATGTCTCCCGTACCCAGATATGACAGTGTTATAGCAACATGCATCGCTGCAGAGGAGTGAGTCTATATCTCTCTCTCTCTCTCTCTCTCTCTCTCTCTCTCTCTCTCTCTCTCTCTCTCTCTCTCTCTCTCTCTCTCTCTCTCTAATTGCGGTCTTTGATCTTAAAATTAGCTGATGATAAATAAAAATATCATATCTTGCTTTATTTGACGTGAACTCTGTTAAATTTGCATATAGCATATTTGCATATAAGATTAGATTTATATTTGTTTTGCAGAGACCCATATGTTGCCATGTGTAAATGGAACAGTTTTAACAAAACGGATAGATATCCGATCAGTAAAAACGCATGACCCATTGGAAATATGTTCTTCAAAGTCTAATTTAAACTGAAAACAAACAAACAAATACAAAAAAGTATTTAAAAAAATTTAACAAATTGTATGAAAGATTGCTTCAAAAATATTCAATTAATATTTCTAAGTTAGCCATTATAAATATTTAAAATATGTTTATAATATGTGGTTATGTTTATGTGTGGTGGGGTTGGAGGGTAAAGACAACAGCTTATCTGCAGATTTTCTTCACATGTTTTGAGCGGGTTGATCAAAGCCTGCATCAGAGTCTGCCTGGTAAAAGTACAGTAAAAACAATGATATTTTGAAGTAGTATTATAATTTAAACAAAAAAAATGTCTATTTTAAAATGTAATTTATAATATGATGGCAAAGCTGTATTTTCAGAAGCCATTACTCTTCAATGTCAGGCGATCCTTCAGAAATCTTTATAATATTCTGATTTGATGCACAAGAAATATTTCTTCTTCTTCTTCTTCTTCTTATTATTATCAATGCACAATGGTTGTGCTGCTTAATATTTTTGTGGAAACCGGGTTAAATCTTTTCAAGATTCTTTGATAAATAGAAGGAATAGCATTTATTTGAAAATAAATCTTTCTAAACATTATAAATGTCTTTATTGTCACTTCTGATCTGTTTAATGTGCCCTTGTTGAATAAAATATTAATTTCTTTAAAAATAAAATCTTACTGACCCCAACATTTTTACCAGTAGTGTATGTCTTGTTGATAGATTACATTATCTTAAGCCCACTATTGCTCACTATTTTGCTTATCATACAGGCACAATCAATGTTAAGAATTTTGTCACTTAGTCTGTCTACACAGAATAGTAGAAAGTGGAATAATCATTTATAAGTTGTAATATACGCATTTACCCCCAGAGGGTGATAATGCACTTTTTGTAATGCACTGCTGGATTTGTTAGCCAATGCAGAGCAGTGTTTGCATCCTCGTACCCAGTTACTTTCTGTGGTTCGGGCTGTGAAGGTTTCAGCCGGGCTACCGAAGCCTCACTCCTTGAGTTTGTGTCATGTGTGCATGTTGTGCTCCTCCTGTTTCTGAACTCCCCATCGATCAGCAGCATCGCACTATAGAAATGTCAGCTGGCAGAAATGACAAAGCCCCCTGTGTGATTTAGTGCACTGCTCTTTAAAGCCTTGTTAGAATGATTAAGTTGGCTGTCAGCGCCTTGTCACTTTGATTGGTGTGGACTGACAGTTGATTTGACCAGCGGGCAGGTGTAATCCCATAGAAACTAGATAAATATCCTTTCTACATCAGTCTGTTTACAATAGGTGCAGAGAAAAGCCCACCAGAGGGTGGAGTTTAGTTCGTCTGAGGTCGTCGTTTAGGCTGCCATTTCCTACAACCCTTTCCCACCCTCATAAACTATTGCATCTGAGATGGAGATTTGTTTTAATTTGTGCTATCAGGCCATTGTGTGTCTTTTAAAATAGCCTAGCTGGTGTTGCATAAGCAGAGGGGTGTTTTTGTCTTTCATTTTCTTTGGTGAACTCTTGGGAAAAGGCTGTTCTTCCCAGCACTGTGTTCATTCATTATTAACACTAAATACTCTCTGTGAGAGAGCGCTTGTGCATGGCACAGGATGAAGAAAAACCCTCAATATTAACCCAACCCCCACTTCATCTGAAGTGCCGGGCTTTCTGTAAGATAATGTTCATACAATGACCCTGAGTAATTGCATGTTTCTGTATGATTGCTAATTAATGTTCTTTTCTCTTGTCAGGACATATAAGAGTGGCTCGGGGGTGAATAACAGGCGGACAGAGCTCTTCCTGAAAGAACATGAGCACCTGAGAAAGTAAGAGCCTTTCTCCTCTGTTGCCTACTTGATGAAGTACTCTGAATTTCACTAAATGGTTGCACCGTTTTGTGTGAAGAAAAAAAAAATATGATTACATTTGGTCTTTTTTCTTGAATGAGATTTATTATTTTATTAGTATTTGTATTTTTTTGTACACCTGATTTTTCTGATAGGAAGTAATTAATTTTTTGGCGTTACACAAGTACTAGGCCTGCATGATTTGGGAGCAAAAATACCCCCACATTTTTTTGATAGAAATTGACATTTAAAATTATTTTGTTTTTAGGCTCTAGGTTTTGTTGTGTTTATTGTGTGATTATATGTTAATATGATTATATAATAATAATATAATTATTAATATTTCTAAATAAAAAGATAAACAAGAAATATTGCTACTGTAAAAAGAATATTTTATAAATTCATATAATATAAACAATAATGATAATTTTATTTTATAATATATTTGTAAAATTACAGTACTAATATTTATGGCTGGCTGTCTTTATTTTCAATCGTTAAACCATCAAGCTTTTTGCCAGAAAACACCAGGGAGCCCTTAAATCTTCTCTTTTCGGCGCAATGACGCTCTTGAATCAAAAAAATAGATCCCGATGGAGATATTCACACTGATAAATCGCAGAACGACAAAGCAAAAACATTTTTTATTTCCGGCCAGTGTACTTTTTATTTTATTTATTAAACCCATTGCTGCGCGATGAAATGAAACCTGTGTTAACACTGAAGAAAAGTGTTCTGGAAGAGAGAAGAGATTGAATTCTTGTAATCATTGGTGTCTGAGAACAGATTTATTGTTCTTATACAGATTATCATTTCTATTTATTTTCCACTGAATTATGCGATCTGAAGAGCTTGAAACAGCGTACACAGCGCTGTTTTCTTCTGTGCTGGTTTGTTATGAGTCAGAGAGCTCTTTAGCGCTAGAGCTGTCAATCATATTATGTGATCATAACTCCTGCCTGAGTTCAGCACGGTTCCGCACATAAACAACTGAGAGAAACATTTCTACAGATGAAACATGAAGCCAAATAAATATATGATTATGATGATGTATGTTCTGTATTCGCTGAGCTTCACCACGTCACGCTTGGTGTGAAAGGGCCTTTACATGGTATTACAACTTCATCTCCACCCTGTCTCAACCTAACAGTAAAGACAGTGGTGCAATTCTAGTCCTTCTAGAGATTGTCAATGGTTGAAGAGAGGGAAGTACACTTCAGAGGAGCCCACATTAAGTGAAGTGACTGACTCGGGTGAAAGGGAGAGAATAAGAAACTCGAAGCGTAGCACTTCATCACCTTCTGTGTCACAGTCACTTTGGCTGAAGAAATGAAGGAAGGTAACCTTTTAATAGGCACACTTTCATTCTCACGCTCTCAGTAACTCAGCTAAGCTGGTTGTATCTCTCTCTCGCACCGTTCTGTCAAATTGATGACTTAAATTTGTAGAGTCATCGTAAGCGACTGCCCTGACTGCTCATGTAGACATGGCGTAATTTGGTATAACAAAGGATGGGTGTAAAATTTGCACTGGTTTTAAAACATTAAAATGAATCGATGGCCTGCGGTAAAAAATTTGACAGCATTTGCTCTGGGTCATTTGTTTCATAGCAAAGCTTCAGTGCATCAGTCTGCTAGAGATAAGTAAAAGAGACCAGTGACAGAGATGAATATTACACTCATGCTTAAAGAATCATGTGGATTGATTATTGCCTTAAGAAAGCTTGAATAATCTCAAATGGAAGCTTTCTGGGTTCAACTTATGGGATTAAACGCACTTTCTTATAAAGGACTATGCCCTATTTTATTTTAAAGTGAATGCAAATGGGTGTTTCTGGACAAGGTTTGTTTTGACCAGTTGAAAATAGTTTGAATCGTAAAAAAAAAAAAAAAAAAAAAAAAATTTGTTATGAACCAGGATAGAGTCCCAAAAAATCCCATTAGTTTTCTCCACTCCAAAGAGAAATAAGGTTTGATCTGATGCTTCATCTTTAAAAGATATTTCATAGAAAAATTCCTTGTAAAGCACAAAACCCCATAATTATACAGAGAAAATGCAATAACAAAATTCTAGCAAACAAATCAGGTCGAAAGAGCTGTTCAGCGACCGCCCACTGCCATGAAGCTTTGCGAATGATGGGTGATAGACTCAATTATGCTCTCAAACTTTAACATTTATCAGTTTCCACAAAAATATTTAGGAGCACTCCTGTTTTCATCATTGAAAATAAGAAATGTTTCTTGAGCAGCAAATCAGCATATTAGAATGATTTCTGAAGGATCATTTGACTCTGAAGACTGGAGTAATAATGCTGAAAATTCAGCTTTCCCATCACAGGAATAAATTACATTTTGAAATATTTAAAATTGTAATTAATTTTCACAATATTACTGTTGTTTTTTTGTTTTGTTTTTTAATGCAGCCTTGGCAAACATAAGAGACTTCATTCAAAAACATTTAAAAAATCGTAACCTGAACTTTTGAACAGAAGTTATTTAAGTAGTAATATTCAGTGAATATTGTATGGAATTATATAGAATATGTATATTTTACATTATATAGAAATGTAAAATTTATTGATTTTATACAATTATTGTAAATTTACAAGTGAATAGTAAAGCTTATTTTTTAAAGTGATTACATCATTCACAAACCTTCATGGGATTGTAGGTTTTCCATCATGACAGGTGTTTATACAGAGTTGTGCACCTTTTTCCAGATTTTCATTTTTTTTTTAATGAAAAATCAAATCAAATCAAAATCTGTATTGCTATGACTGGTTCATGTCTTAGAACTATTTATTGAAGAATTTTGTTAAAATCTTGTATAGAAAATAAATAATATTTCTGGAACCAAAGCAGCTAAAAAAGTGGGTGGTTACTGTTTACTGTTGTGCAGAGTGGTAATTGGCAGAGTTGAGACTGTAAGCTGGCTGAATGCTGAGTGTGTATGTGTGCCGCCTCCTCTCCCTGCAGTCCTGGCCACATGCCCTCTTTGTTTCTCAACATCAGTGTGCCCTTCCTTCTCTCAGCTCAGTGCCTTACACCAGAGTCTGCTGGGGGCAAACACAGGACATAGAGACTTCATTTACTCTTCTAGCATTTGGACTGCTTTGTTGTTTTCCCTTTCTTTTTCTTTTATAGGACTTCTATTGACAATGTTTAAAGGCACACTATGCAGTTTTCGTTTTTGTCAAACAGCGGCCCCTAGAGTCGCTGTGGAGTACTTGTATTTAACGTTACTGTCGTAGATACCACTCGCACAGATCCGTCTCTGCACTCTTCCAACCGCATTTTCTTCATCGACTCTGGCATGATTCATGTCTGAAATACGTGCTAGTGTCTTCCATAGAGGCTGCTTCATATGTTGTTGATGATGTATGTGACGTTTTGCCGTAAAGCAAGTCATGATTCTCGCGAGATTTGTCTATTGCGAGATATTAAGGTACAAATCTTGCATAGTGTGCCTTTAACATTTATCTATGATCCAGAGTATCAGACCATTAGTATTGTTGATGTATTGTACATCCATAAGCTGTAAAAATGGTAACAAAGAGCTGCGTATGTATGGCTTGGGCCGTGGTTGTCTCCTCATCTTCCTTTGACATGCTTCTCGACTCTCAGAGAGGAAGTAATCTGGTGTTATTGCTTGAGCCCATTCCAGTGTAAAGACCATTTAAAGACATTAACAGCTATGACAGTCTGACTCATAGATTACATTGAGCACTCAGAGAAAACAGGGAGGGAGACTGGAAACACACTGGAAACACACACAGACAATCACTCAAATAAGGAAAGATGCGATGAGAAAAAAAATTGAGCAATAAAAGAATGATTATAGGAACTTGTTACTGGAACTGAGTCTGTTCTAAAACGCTCTTTTGCATTCATTGAAATGTTTTTTTCACTCCTTTATGGGTTTTCATAAAATCATTTAGTACCCTGTGTCATAGTGTCAATCTGCTGATTTGAAGTTGGCCGGGAGATTAAAAAATATAGGATCTTATGACCTGAAGATGAAAGATGGTTCTTACTAGTGTTGTCAAATAAATTGATATTTCAATACGTATCGATACTGAAATATCTGAACCAGTTCCAAAACTCTTTTTCTGCAGTATCGATACACACTGATAACAGCTGCGCATTCTTGCTCTCTCTTCTCTCCCACGGCGAAACACACACCCACCTCCCCTCACTCACTCGTCTCATTCGCTCTGGATGAATAGTGTTGTTGCTGGCCTGAATTTCATGGGGTTTCATTTAGTTTTTGTTCTGAAATTCCAGATGATCCAGAATCGTTGGAGAGAGTCGCGATGCATCGATTTTTTTATTTTTTTTTATTGTGTTGGTGTTGGAACTGGAGGTTTAAACAGAAGTTTATTCAGCATGCTTCTGTTCAAATAAAACCAAATCATTCAGACGTAAGATGAAGTCAAGCATACAAAAGATGCACAAGTATTTTTGATGAAGCCCATTTGTATTTAGTACACCGATGTCTACTCTTACAGTATAGAGAGATTTGTGGATGAAATGAAACCAAATTTCCTCCTCAGATTTTCTGACGATGAGGCATACTACCATATAAAATCCTATGTAATCACCTTAATTGGAACCAGTGTTAATGAAAACTGCCCAAACTCACATTTATTTGTTCAGTCTTTTTATTTAATAGAGAAAACATCACAGAATCACGTAAGAGTAAAATGAACGAAGGTCAGTGTAATAAATAATGGCAAATCTGATGCAATGATTGCATATTTTTCAAATTACTGGCAGATTGGGAAGAGAATAAACCAAACCCTATTAACTAGCCACTCTGGATAGGATGCTAAATAACTTGCCATAACAACAGCGTTTTACTATACTTAAAGGAATTTGCCAAAAAGGAGGTTCATATGTGTCCGACAGTTCTATAAAGCTTGACAAACTTTAAAGCTTGGCAGACAAAATGGCAGATAGCAACAAGGCTTCTCAGCTCAGCAGTTTGATTGGCTGTTTGGGCTGTCATTCATTTATCTGTTGTAAGGTTTTATCAAAGGAGACATTTTTATCAAATTATGTTAAGAATATTCCTACTAATATAGTGCATGTCAG